>NW_007258841.1:354132-354642 GCF_000164805.1 Carlito syrichta
CCCCCCCCATCCTTCCTCTCTCCTCCCCCCGCCCGGGGAGACTGGAGGAACTTGGCAAGCCATCTCGTCGCCAATCAATCTGTGGTGTAACAATTAGCACTTAGGCACCACTCATGCTAAACACACGCTTAGAAAACACTTAAAAAAAAAAAAAGCAAGAAGAGTCATCAGAGGTAGACGCCGGGGCAGCACCGGTGGGGGGACGCCAGGGAGCGCAGCCAGGAGGAGGCCTGGGAAGGAAACAGATCAATGCGCCGCGGAATGGAAGGCATCTAATACCCTATTATTGACGAGGCCAAAGCACTTTGAGGCGTGTTTCCACCGTGAGCAATTAGTCTGCGAGACCGCAGGAGTTAAGCTAACACTGGTACGCTCCCCCCGCCCCATCTTCCAGTTGGATGACACTTGCATTGGGTAGCGAGCCCCGCAGCAGTGGCGCCAGCCTGCAGTCCTAATGGGGCCCCTCCGCGGAAGGCCAAATGCTCCAGCCTCCCAGAAGGCCCCCTCGCG
>NW_007258841.1:354662-376690 GCF_000164805.1 Carlito syrichta
CCCCTCCCCCTTCCTCCAGCCCACTCCGGGTAACAGAATCCAGTCGACACAGAGTCTGTCTGCGCGCCCGCGAGCTGCCCAAATTGATTGTAATGGTTTTATCACGCGCAGAAAGAGCTGGCTGTTTTCTCGCCTCTGCTGTCGGCCTTCCTAAACGCCCAGGCGGGAGGAAGTGACTCGTCTTCGGGAGCGCGGGATCGGATGAAAGGCGACTTTTGTGTGCAGGCGAGCAGCGCGCAGCCTCCGCCGCCGCCGCCTGTCTCCAGGCCGAGCCCAGGCTGTTGTTTCTCTCTGGGCCTCCCCGCTGGCTGTGCACACAATAGAGGCTCAGACGCGCCCCCCATCCCCGCAGACACAGGGGGTGCGGGCCGTGCTTCTGGAGCTGGGTTCTTCTCTGCCGGCCTGAGTGTTTTGGGGAAGCGGATTCCAAGGAGAGGGTGGAGAGAGAGAGTTCAAGAAAACGGCGACAACAATCAATAATGACGATGGCGATGACGATGACCGCGCAGGAGCATGTCCGAGGGCTTACCCGGAGCTACTCACTGTGTTTAAGCACGCCGTCGATATATGTTTTTAAGTTCTCACAGCAACCCTATGAGGTGAACACCATTTCCCCCATTTTGCAGAGCGGGAAATTGAGGCCTACCTAGAGAGGCCATGTGGAATGGTCAAGGTCATCCGATCAGCAATGGGAGCAGTGAGGAGCACTGGAGCCCGGTCCTGCGGGTTCTTAATCGGGTTCATTCTCCACCCACCATATTGATTCCTTGAATATGGCAGGAGGAAAAAAACACAGGGTCATCATATCTCAGGTATTGGGTATTTCCCAAGTATTATGGACATTGGGACCGTTGAACAGTTCAGGCTTAGGAGAATCTTGACTGAGCCAAATAATAATAATAATAATAAAAAATAAAGCAAAGTGAAACATCCTGTGGTCTGGCCCCTGCTAAATACTTGTCAAGCTCTTCCACATCATCTTGTCTCTAATTTCTCTGTTCCCTCAGCCTGGACTTCCCAACGCTACCCCAAGTCTGCCTGTGAGAATGACTAGAAAGTCTTCACACTTAACCTCTTCCAGGAAGCCTCTCGTGGTTTCTTCCCATTCCTTGCACCCTTTCTAGTCTTCCACCATACCAGCCTTCTTCTGTCTTCTCTCCACTGCATTTCTGTATTATCTATTTTTCCATTAATACTAATATTGGACAAGTTCTTACAGTGTGTCAGCCTCCATTAGACCAAGAGCTCAGTGGGACGTGTCTTATTTATCTTCACTCCCACATACCTGGCGCGTAGTAGGGCCTCAATAAATGCCAGTTGCATATGAATGATGACCAAGATCAGGGCCAGGCCCCTGTTTTTGCAAATAAAGTTTGATGAGAACACAGCCATACCCATACATATATCCACATATCCTCAATGGCAGACGTGAGTCACTGAGAAGAGACTACATGTCCCAAAAGCCTAAAATGTTACTATCTAGTTTTTTTTTTTCTATTCGAAACTTGGTTAACCATCGACCAATGGGATGATCAGGTAATTTTCCAGATTTTTCATTTTGTTTTCTGTAGCTCGTAGGCAATTGTTGAGTAGTTACTGGTACCGTTTCGACACTCTAGGAAGTTGGGTAAATGGTTCTAATTTTCATGCCTCCCTGTGTCCATGTCCTTTGGTTGTGTTCTTCCGTACTCTTTATGGTTTGCCCCTATTACATATTTTGGGTATTGGGGTAGTAACAAACTTGATGCAGAGACTTGAAAAAGTGATTCCGCCTCCCTCCCCCATTAGTCACCACTATGACAAAACCCCCTGCTGGAAAGGTGTGAGTCATGCCAGCTGAAGACATCCTAGACTAGCCAGGCCCCAGCCTACCTGCCCTCTGACCACAGATGCATGAGTAAGACAGCCGTGCCATGGGACAACTTGCAGACTAGACTCATAAATGGCTGTTGCTTTAGGGAACCAACTTTTAGGTTAGTGTGTTGTGCAGCAGTATTTAGCATAATGCACTTACAGGGATACAATTCATGCTCCAAAATGAGGTTTTGTAATAAATCACCTGCAGAAATGACCCAGGTATGCATCCTGTAAACAAGAATTCCTTTGTGTGTTTTGGAAGGGGGTGGGGCTAGGGTGTAGTCTATTTATTTTTTTGTTTGTTTATTTATTTATTTATTTATTTTGAGTTGGAGTCTCACTCTGTCCCCCAGGCTGGAGTGCAGTGGCACGCTCACGGCCACCCCAGTGTCAATCCACTGGACTCAGGCGATCCTTTCACCTCAGCCTTCCAAGTAGCTGGAACTACAGGCATGCTCTACCATGCCCGGCTAATTTTTTTATTTATTGTAGAGCTGAGGGCTTTCCAAGTTGCCCAGGCTGGTCTCGAACCCGTGGGTTTAGGCAATCCTCTCACCTCGGCCTCCCAAAGTGCTGGGATTACAGACTTGAGCCACTGTGCCTGGCCTTTATTTTTGAGAGGAGGTCTCACTACATTGCCCAGGCTGACCTCGAATTCCTGGACTCAAATGATGCTCCTATCTCAACCTCCTGAGTCACTGGGGTTCCAGGTGTGCTGGGCCCTGCACATCTCTCCATTCTTCCTATTTTGGCAGCACATCTGTATTTGGGAAAAGTGGGTAGAATGATGAAAAGGAGGTGAAATGCCAGTCTGCAGTGACAGTTTTCTGCTTGTGTCAGGGAGTGACCATATGTTTGGGAGGAAGAACTAAGCCAAAGCAGTTGGATTCAACTGCTTTGGAAATGATCTGGATTTTACTGTTCAAGGCATCTCTTGGCTGCATTTGCACAAGTAACCAAATCGAGATGTAACGTGAAATTGTGTCTGCCATGCCTATTTATGACATTGTAGACCAGGGGTCTATAAAAATGACAAGTACATCCCATTCTTTGCATTTCAAAGCCTGGAACCGACCCAGCAGATAAGTGGAGTTTTCTATGTGTGCTTAAAGAGTTCCTTCTCTCTCTGCTCCCTCTTTCACTCTGTTCTTATTTCCTATTGCATGATTCTGTGCCTATCTACACTGGGTTTGGGGTATGGTGTCAACAGTCTTTGGTACACCCAGCACAGTGAGAAGGAACTGTGGGAAAAACACCAAAGACAAGTTCATAGTTCAGCCCCAGCAAAAGATGCTGATGCCTGCTTTTCACAAGGAAACACAGTGGCTCTCATTAGTCCCTTGGCATTGGCAGGAATTTCCTGCCTATAGTTTGAAGGAAATCTTTAAGTCTCCAATCTAGAAATAAACAGAAGAGATAGTAGAAGATGCTATGCCCCCCCACATATACACACAAAGAGAACATGACTAAGGTCAGACTGGACAGATGGATTGGGAGAAGAAAGCCAGGACTCCTGTCCCATCCTGAGACCCAGGCCTGGGGTGAGAGGTGAGAGACTTACACCTCTATTTCTCTAAGAGTAAAATGGAAGGGGATTGGCGATTCCCAAGGCCCATGCACTCTGCAGTTCCAACAGGGGAGAACTAAGAGTGTAGTCCCCTGTCATGATGGAGGGGAAACTGGAAGGTGTGTGGCTTGAAGAAGAACCGATGGGCATGCTTGTACCTGGCAAGGTATGTGAGTTGGTAAAGGCATCTGGCAGAGAGATCCTGGGAGCGGGACTGTCTCAGGGGTGTGGCGTGGGTTGAGGCGTGGTGAAGGCTACCGGTGCATGGGCTTGGGTGAGCTGCACAGTGATTGGTATGGGACATGTGTTTCCAAGTCCATGGGAAGTGAGTTTCTCATTGAACCAAAATGAGACTCTGAGACTGGTTCAAGCAATGAACTTGTGAGCTCACCCTATGCCATGAAACACACCCCTGCAATTGTTGGAAATGAATTAATGAATCAGCATGCTTATTCCTCTCCTAGGGCTGCTGTTGCAAAGCACCACACATGGGGTGACTTGAAACCACAGAAATGTGTTCTCTGACAGTTCTGGAGGCCAGGAGTCCCAAATCAAGGTGTCAGAAGGGCAGTGCCCTCTCCAAAGACTCTGGGGGAAGTGTGTGTTTCACGTCTTTCTCTTAGCGTCTGCTGGTTGCCAGTAATCCTGGGCGCTCCTTGGCTTGTAGACGCCTCACTTCAACCTCTGCCTCCATTGTCACATGACCCTTGCCCCATGTGTCTCCATATTGTCTTCCCTCTGTGCCTGTCAGTCTCTGCCTTTTCTCCTCTTCATAAGAGGATACCTGTCATACCAGAGTAGGGACCACCCTAATGACCTCATCTTAATGTGATTCTATCCGCAAAGAACCTATTTCCAAATAAGGTCACATTCACAGGCATGGGAGTTAGGACTTCATCATATTTTTTGGGGGACATGAGTCAACTTAGAACAACATGAAAAAACAGGCCCGCCTTGGAAGAGGTGGGCGTCTTGCCTCCTGGTGAAGAGTTAAGCAGACTTGAAGTGTTTCTTGTCACATTCCCTCCCTGCAAGCCTGGACTCACATCGACAGTGTTCCATTCAGTGAGCATCATGGCCTCTGGAGAGCAGCAGGAGACTGCTCAAGCTATGAGTAGGAGTCCCTGGGTGTGACCCTCAACTGACAGGGGCCAGGGTGTAAACGTCCCACCTTGATCCATCAAAGGGGCACATCTCTGAGTTTCCAGTAGAGCTGGCTTTTCCTTCTTCCTTGTCTCAGTCTGTCTGTTCCCTTGTACCTGAGTCCCAAGATCACCTCTACCTCCCCACCTCCATCCCACTCCCACCACCAAGAGAACTACCTGTATCCACGTCTTTGTTGCAGTCTCAGTTTCTGGTAGATTTCAAACTAAGACAGAGAGACATGGGGAATGGAGAGGATCAGAGATGTTTGTTTCCCAGTCTAGAGCTCAGCGCTGATCTTTCAAAGAATCATGATAATCAGCCGGGCTCGGTGCCTCAGCCTGTAATCCCAGCACTTTGGGAGGCCCAGGCGAGAGGACTGCCTGAGCCTGCGGGTTCGAGTGCAGCCCGGGCAACATGGCATGGCTCATCTCTACAAAAAATAAAAAATTAACCGGGTTTGGCGCGCACCTGTAGTTCCAGCTACTTGAAAGGCTGAGGTGGAAGGATCGCCGGAGCCCAGCAGGTCGATTATGGGGTGGCCGTGAGTGTGCCACTGCACTCCAGCCTGGGTGACAGAAGGAGACTGCAACTCAAAAAAAAAAGAATGATAATAATCACACTCCCATGTGCCAGGCGCTATGCTAAGCATAGTGAACACACAACCTCTTGTAATCCTGAGGTAGTGAGTTGAACTGTGCCCCCTCCAAATGATATGTTGACATCCTAACATCTGGCCCCTGTGAATGTGACCATATTTGGAAGAAGGGTCTTTGCAAATATAACTATATATTTGCAAAGGGTCTTTGCAAATATAAGAGTCTCAAGACAAGAACCTACTAGGCTGTTGGCATGGGCCCTAAAGGACAGGTGTCCTTGTAAGAGATGTGCAGAGGAGACATGCACAGAGAGCAACACCTGGGAGAGACATGTACAGACACACAGAGGAGAGACACAGGAGAGACCAGCACAGGGACACACAGAGGAGAAACACATAGGAGAGACATGCACAGAGACACACAGAGGAGAGACACAAAGGAGAGACATGCACAGAGGAGAGGCACATACTGAGGAGACACACACAGGAGAGATGTGCACAGAGACACACAGAGGGGAGACACATGGGAGAGACATGCACAGAGACACATAGAGGAGAGACACACAGGAGAGATACACAGAGACACACAGAGGAGAGATACATGGGAGAGATGCACAGAGACACAGAGGAGAGACACATGGGAGAGACATGCACAAAGGAGAGACATACACGGGAGAGACTAACATAGAGAAGAGACACAGGAAAAACATGCACAGAGACACAGAGGAGAAGGTGGTAACTGTATACCAGGGAATGCCCAGGTTGCTGGCAGCCTCCAGAAGCCAGGAGAGATGCATGGAATAGATCTCCTCTCATAACCTCAGAAGGAGCCAACCCTGCAGACACCTTGGCTTCAGACTTCAGACCTCCAGAACTTTGAGGGAACACCTTTCTATTATTTTAAACCACTCAGTTTGTGTTCATTTGTTACAATAACCCTAGGAAAGCAATATACCTACATGATTCTATAAGCTCCATTTTGCACACGTGAAAACAGGCTTGTTTAACCAACATGTCTACCTGGCCAGTGAAGAGTGGAAATCTGGATTGAAATCCAGCTCTGGGGAGCTTCTTTTCCGCATCAAACCATCCTTCCAGGCCACCTTCCTCAAAGATGCTGCGTGTCACCTTCCCTCTGCCTGGGAGAGCTGGGGGAAGATAGGAAGCCATTTTTGCCATGGAGATTTTGACGAGACTGGGGCCCAAGAGGTTCTGCTTTCAGGGCCCAGGCGACAAAAGACAGGCACAGAGATGATCGTGAATAAATGTAACAAATGAGACCTTCCCCCGAGCCCCCAGAGCAGTCCTTGGGAAGAAAATGGCAGAGGGCGGGGGTGATTCTGAGGGTCTACAGTCTCACAGGTAGGGGCCTTGAACACCTGTGGGTGTTTAAGTTGATATAACCTTGGGATCTGGAGGCTGGACTTGGGAGTCTCGCAGTGGTTTCCACCAGCCATGACGTGAGCCTATGCTGTCCAGAGGATCTCTGCAAACCGTGTTTTAGGGAGAAATGTCACTGAGGCGGAGGCGGAGGGCTTAGGGAGTGAGGTAAGCTCACAGGTGGTGAGAGGCCAGGCAGGAAGCAGGCAAGGGTCAGGATTAGAACTGGGAAACAAAGGGTAAGCCCAGCTTGTGGTAGATAGTCATTTCTCCCTGGCAAACAGTGACACTGCAGTCATGTGGCCCCCAGCCAAGCCAGCTGGCCTTGTGGGGCATAGGAAATCCATTGCAGTGCACAAGAATACTGGGGGTTGAGTCAAGGAAATCTGTAGATTAGCTAGAAGGAAGGACTTCCTCAAAGGTTGTGTGGAAAAGTGGAGAAAATCCGACTCCTAATCAGGAAGGTGGTCCCTTCAGTCCCCAAGTTAGAGACTCCATGGACTCACAACATGAGCACTGTGTGCCTTCTGCTAAGAGTCTTTAAAAACAAAAAGAATAGCATGGTTTCTGAAATGTCTGTGATTTGACTGAGAACATAAAAATTATATCGAGACTCTCAGGAAAAAATAACACAAGGGTGAGGGTGCAAGTCAAGAATAGATGTGTTTCAAACTTCCAAGGAAGGTGAGGGAAGGCAGTGGTGGGTAGGCGTCACAGTCCAACTCCTGGGTTGCAAAGAGGAGACACGGGATTCACGTAAGTCTTAACTGTCACTTACAAATCCCGAGTTGCTGTCTTTCCTCCCATTGCCCATAGTAGACATCACTAATTGACCATGACACACTTTCCTTCAGAGCCCTGTCCAGGCCTCCTGTTTGCAGATACTGGCCCAGGCAGGCACTCTCAGGGGTGGCGTAAGATGTGGAATCTCCTGTCTTTCCCATCTTTGGGTCATGAGGGTTTGTTTGAGAGGAAGGTAGGGAAGTGAGGAAGCATAAGGAGCTGAGCAGCCACAAATCCATTTGTATCCCAGTGTTTCCAAGACTAGGGCACAGAGCAAGCTTCATGGAAAGCTAAACTAGTGACTCGTTTCCATCTGGATTCAGTAATAGTTCTAGCAACCTCTATTTCCCCTGCATCTCCCATTCAGAGAGAGGGAGGGAGAGAAGAAGGAGAGAGAGAGAGAGAGACAGAGAGAAAGAGAGAGAGGGAGACAGAGACTTGCAGAGAGTGACAGAGACAGAGAAAGACAGAGTGACAAAGAGGAGAGAGAGAGAGAGAGAGAGAGACAGATACAGACACACAGAGAGAAAGAAACACAGAGAGAAATAAAGACAGACAGGCAGAGATAGAAACAAAGAGAGAGGCAGAGAGAGAAGAAAGACAGAGAGAGATAGGAGAAAGAGACATATACAGAGAGACAGAGACAAAGAAAGAAACAGAGAAAGAAAACCAGAGACAGAGAGAGAGAGAAGAAAGACAGAGACAGACAGAGAATTGGAGAGAGACTATCTAATGATTGGGATAATTTGTCACCAACCGACATGGTGTTCCTTTAATGACTTTTCTTGGTCAGGATGTCACTCTTGCATAGGCTGGAATGCAAAAGTTCACTGCAGCCTTGACCTCCTGGGCTGAGGCCATTTTTCCACATTCTGTAGCTAGCGTCTGGCTAATTTTTTAAATTTATTTTTTATTTTTATAGAGACAAGGTCTCACTACGTTGCTCAGGCTAGCCTTGAACTCCTGACTTCAAGTGATCCTCCCACCTCAGCCCCCAAACTGCTGGGATTGCAAGTATGAGCCACTACATCCAGCCCTTCAATGGACATCTTTATTCAGAAGAAACAGTATCCATCTTAGAAGACTATGTGCTTTGTGCTTTGCAAGACACCTTATAGAAGGCTGACCTCAACTATGAATCTCTTGTGTCCATTGTTTTTTAGATTCAGTGCCAATGTTTTAATCCAAGGGTTAGCAAACTTTTATGGAAAGAACCAGAGAGTAAAAATGTTAGACCTTGCAGGCCATAGTGTCTGTCACAGCTACTCAATTCCACACTTGGAGTTCAAGGACAACCAGAGATGACACACACGCCAATGCATGTTGCTGTGTTCCAATAAAACTTTATTTACCAGAGCAGGAGCTTGTGGCCTGTGGTTTCCATCCTCTACTTTAGCTAGTTGTGGCCACAGTAGCAGAACCATGGAGCACAATAGCGACATCTTTATGCAGAGGAATTGTGTCTTCTCAGAAAACCATGTGCTTTGTGTTTTGCAAATGTTGAGTGTTTTGTGGACTCTCTAGTGTAGGCTGAAGACCATAACTGGAGATATCTGGCTCTAAAAGATATCTGGTGATTTTTAGTAAGCCAACTTGCATTTTTTAACACTTTTTTTAAACCTGGTATCTTCCTCCTATTTCCATATTCCTTTTGTATACAACAGGGATGGAAAATAGATGACATGCCTGTAGTTCCCCATTGCCTCACCCACAGCTCACATCACTAATCGATCACAAATCTCTTTCTCACTGAATCCAAACATGCCTCAGAATCCTTCTTAACACACAATAGTCTTGACCAGTAAGTCAGAGATGGCCTTCAAAATGAAACCAGCTTGCTACGGCAGTAAGATAAAGAGAGTCGAAACAGAAGAATGGCGAAGAGGTTTTGAGAACAGACAAGTTCAAAATGGAATTCAAACCATGATTCTCAATTCCTTCCTACCTCTGGGCTAAAACCCTGCCCTCACAGACTTACAGTAGACAAACCTGGGAGAGATGAAAAAAAGGTCTCCTTGTCAAGTTGTTGAACATCTTCCCTGTTTCAGCAGACGTTCCTGCTTGTGCTGCTGCAAAGAGGCCCCTGGAAGCTGCCGTCCAGCTGTTTCCCAGGGAAGCTTTTGCATGGAGTCTGCCACATCTTTCCAGCTGGACCGGGAGGAACATTTCAGTACAGACATTACTACCCCTCTCGAAGCTTCAAAGAGTGGAGCCAGACCTGACATTATCTATCCAATGATTCCCCCATCATCAGGCCCTGAGCTCGAGCTGGCGGCCTAGTGGCTGACTTTTACCTGCTGCCGGAGTGTCCTCAGCACCAGGCCCACCACGTGGAAATGGCACTTGGAAGAGCATTGCCCCTTCGGCTTTCCCCCCTGCCCACAAATCACCTTCCAATCTGCATCGTTAAGAGGAGGAGAAATCGGCTTTTAACACGCTCCCGTGGCCTGCCGTAAGCACCTTCCTCTGCATTTGATCTAACAAAGTGGGGAAGGTCGGCTCTGGGCTTCGAAAGAGTGAGAGGCTTTGTCAACAGGCGGTTTGATCGCTGGGGCATAGGAGTGATTGGAAGCCAGGGAGCTCACCTGGAAAATATTCCAGGAGGAGCTGTCATGGGCATTCTGAGAGCCGACAAGATGTGTCGGGGAAATCCACCGAGTGCTTTTAGGAAGCAGGTATTTTCTCTTGCAGAATCTTGCTGGCCTTCTAGTTAGGAGCCCAGAGGGAGTTGTCTGGCATGGAAGAATTATCCAGAAGAATTGGAGCAGCAACTGTGGAAAAATCAGCATCTTTGGGCCTGGAACAAGGTACTTCTTTTTCTAAATTGTATTGGTCCTGTTCTCTTCCGTCTGACCTCACTGGGGAATGTGGCAAATGATTTGGTATCTGTGCCCCCATGCGCAAAGCAAGGTTTGGTGGTGATGAGCATGACCTTTTAGGGTCCGAGTCCCAGGCCCACCACTTGCTAGCTGACTGACATTTGGGGGTTAATTCAACATCTCTGTGTCTCAGTTTCCTCATCTGTAAAATGATGATATTAATAACACATACCTTATAAAGTTGTTATGAGGGTTAAAAGAGTAAGTTCAGGTGAAGGGTTTAGAGCCCATGATAAGCACTGGGATTCATTTGGAATTGTTTTTAAATTTCTTTTTTATTTTGAAGATGTGGAGTACAAGTCAGGATTGGGTACATAAGTGGTCTGCATACAGGTGAAGTTTGGGCCTTCCATTGAACTCCCCTTCCCCTGGATTGGGACCATGCACCCTTATCGATGTTGTGTTCTCCCCCATTCCCCTTCCCTGCAGTGTCCTGGTACTGTGAATCCCTTTCTTGTAGTATTATGGTAGGTGTTCAGGGTCCACTTATGAGTGGGAACATGTGCTACTCAGTTCTTTGTTTCTGTGATAGATCACTGAGCATGATGGACTCTAAACCCATCCAAGTTGCTGCAAGGTCCATAGTTCATTTGAGATTATATATATATATGTGAGTGTGTGTGTATGTGTGTGTATCCTCATATGTATATTTACACACATCAGGTTTATTAAGGTATAATTTATATCCAGTGAAATCCAGCACACTCCTTTTCAACATATGTTTCATGAGTTCTGATACATCTTTGTCATGTAACCACTATCGCAATCAAGACATAGAACCCATCCATCACCCTGTAAAATTCCTTCACACTTCCTCCCCCACCCCTGCCCCGACAGCCCTGGTCTGATTTCTCTCCCATTGTTTTGCTTTGTCCAGAGTATCATATAAAGGGGGTCATCCCACAGGTAGCCCTCGTGCTTGGCTTCTTCGACTTTGCATGATGCTTTGCTTCATCTGTGTTGCTGTGTGTATCGGTCATTTGCTCCTTTTTATCACTAAGGAATATTCCTTTGCATGAATGTTCCATACTTGGACTCTGTGTCCATCAGTTGAGCGACATTTGTGCTGTTCCCAGTTTTTGGCGATTGCAAACGGTGAGGCTGTGAAAACTCACATGCAGGTGTGACTGCAGATGTGGGTTTCACTTCTCTTGGGCCAACACCTTGCAGTGGTGCTGCTGGGTGTCAGGGTAAGAGTACGTCTAACTTCACAAGAAACTGCCAGGTGTTCTCCAAAGTGGCTCTACCTTTTGCATTCTTACTTGTGGTGTAAGAAGGTTCTGGGGTCCTGTATCCCCGCCAGCATCCCATAGTGCCAGTTTATTTTCTTTTTCTTTTTAAGCCATTTTAACATTTCTAATAGAAGTGTTATCTCATCATGGTTTGGATCTGAATTTCCTAATAACTAATAATGTTGAGTTTCTTTGCATACGCTTATTTGGCAAACAGGTACCTTCTTTGGTGAAGTGCTTTTGGTTTGTTTGTTTTTTGCCAGAGTTTCACTCTGTCACCCAGTCTGGAGTACAGTGGCACAATTACAGCTACTGGGCCTTCTCGACCTGCTGGACTCAGGCGATCCTTCCACTTCAGCCTTCCAAATAGCTGGGACTACAGGCACACGCCACCACGCCCGGCTAATTTTTTTGAGTTATTGTACAGACTAGGTCTCACCATGTTGCCCAGGCTAGTCTCGAACCCCTCGGTTCAGGGACTCCTCTTGCCTCAGGTTCCCAAAGTGCTGCGTTTACGGGCATGGGGCACTACATCTGGCTTGAGCTTTTGGGTTTTTAAGGAGTGAGAACAGAGTTTGTAGGAAGCCACCTACTCATTTGTTCTTAATTATTCTGAGATTGGAGTCAAGGTAGAGACCATAGACATTTGTTTAGGTTCATCCTGCTTTGAGTAGTAGAAAATCCTATGCCCTGAAGGAACATGCAGGCCCAGGTTGGTGCTGACTCCAGGTGCCCTGATCCTCCCCCTCTTGGTTCTGCCTTCTGCTGTGCTGTCATTGTCCCCAGGCTCCCCAGGGAGGCCTCTGGCAGCTCCAGATCCTCTTCTGTGGAGGAAGATGGTGCCAGGGCTCTGGGAGTCTCTAACTTCCCAGACCCAAGTCCAGCAGGGAAAACACCTGCTTCTCTCCACTTTCTCAGCCAGGAGTTTTGAGAAGCTAATTAGGTCATTTGGTCATCTAAGGACCAATCACTGTGGCCAAAGGTGGGGTGGAGACTGACTGGCTAATACCTAGGTTATATGTCCACCCCTGGAGCTGGGACTGGTGGTCACGGACCAAGGGTGGGGTACAGCTGGGTTCAATGACATCGTTAGGCCTAGCCGTGTGGGGCTCTACTCTGGCCATTTTGGGGGTAGTGTCCCTTTCTGCAGGAGGGGAGGCCCATGGGGCCTAAGAGAAGACTTTGCTCCAAGCTCCCTGAATTCCATGCTTTTATAGTTCCCGGCCTTCTACCAAGGTCTACATGGACCCCCCACCCCGAGTCTGACCTCTCAGCAAATGCCAATACTCCTAGACCTGATGGACAGTTGGAAAGGGGTAAGGGATGTGGATGAGTTTGAATGTGGAGCCCAGGAGGCCTGTGAGTGCACTTGAGGCCTTGGCCTGTGGGATAAACCAGGGTGGAGAGAGAAGCCAGGCATGCTTTCCTGACACTCTGTGTTCCCATAAAAGCCTCCAGGAAGCCTCCGAAACCTTCAGCACCATCCTTCTGGCCTCAGGTTCTTTCAAGGGACACGAAGCCCGAGTCTAGTGGGACACAATCTAGGGACATCTGATAGGCAGAGCTTGTCTTCCTTGAACCTGGAGGCGTGGAGAGAGAACTTGGGGCTTGTGGGACTCAGTTTATTCTCCTGCCCCTCTGTGTGAGTCTAGGTCCTCCCAGAAACCGATACCAAGCCAGGATCAAATGTAATCAACCCTCATTTTATTAAGAGAAGTACCCATGGGAGGAAATAGAAAGAGAGCTGGGGAGGGCTGAGAAGGGGGCATCTGACTGAGATGAGAGGCTGACCCAGCATGGAAGAGAGAGGGAGGGAAGGCAGGTGGAAGAACCCCATACCACGGTGCCCTCTCAGGAATTCCTTCAGCAAGGCCAGGAGAGGAGGAAGCCAGGATCCGCCATCCGTGAAGTTCCATGTGTCCCAGGAACAATCCTGCCTCAGCATCCTTGCCATTGTCCGTGAGAAATGTGGCCTCTCCCAAGCAGAACAGTGAGGGATGCCAGAGCACAGGATTGGGACCCTCTGTCAGTTTCACTTCCTGTAGTTGGAGGTCTGTGAGGTACACGCTGAGGGCCTCTGCACCCAGAGACCCTGCGTGTGAGGGGCGGCCCTGCCTTAATCCCTAAATCAGGGGCAATTATGGGGAAAGTGAGAAGTGAATGTTGGGGACAACAAAGACCCAAGTGACCCAGGACCCCCCAAATGAGCAAAGCCCAGGTGTCCTGGGCCTTAGTGGGCTTACTCTATCTCCACCCAGGCAGGCGAATCAGAACTGTCAATCACCCTGATGCAGGAAGCCAGGGCAGCAGCCCCAGTCTCTGGCCTTATGTCTAGTGATGGTTTGGGAAAGCTCTTACCCTTAGTAGCACACGAGTCATCTGGGATCTTGTTAAAATGCAGCTTTGAATGGAGTTGGAGACCATCATACTTAGTGAACTGTCACAGAAATGAAGAACCAAATACCACATGCTCCCATTCTTCAGTGGAACCTGAACATTGATAGCCTAAGGGAGGTATTGGCAGTTGATGGACACTGCCAGGGGAGGGGGACACGTAATAACATAAAAGGTACCTGGTTCTAAACCAGGGGAAGTGAGGACCCGTTGGAGGCCCAAACTTATCTGCACCTAGATTACTTATGCACCAAATCCTGACTTGGACCCCACACGTCTATAATAAAATAAAGTATAGATACTGCATTTTATATAGATGATAATATAAAGTATATACTGCATTATATATATAAAATCTGCATTGCCATTTAAAGATTTAAAAAAACGCAGCTTTGACATGGGCAGGATGAGGTGCTGCATTTCTGAACTCCCAGCAGATGCAGATGAAGATGCGGAGGCAGGCGAGGATGCTGGCGCATGGGCAACATCTTGAGCAAGGAGACAGAGCTCTGGCACCGAATAGCTTCCGTGAGAAAAGGTAGCTGTGATCGCCATCATGTTTTCCCCAGAAGAGGGCTGTGCAGACCTTTTGGACAGACTCCCCCGACTATTTCCACATGGGGTCATTTCTGCAGAGCTGTTGCCAACTCTGGAACAATGAAGGTACACAAAACGGTGTCACCAAGGGAGGCCCGTGGCCGACACGTGCTTCCCTCGGCAGGTGCAGGGAAAGCAGGCCCGGCTGAAGGGGAAGCTCTAATTGGCAAGGGAAGTCACTTGGCTTAAACGGGATGTGGGGAGAAGGTTCCAGGGCTCCACTGTGGCCTTGGGATTCCACTTAAGAGGCGTGAAGGAAAGTCAGGTCTTTCCTGATCACATCCCAGGACAGGATTGCCCCACTGTAGGCAGGGGAGGCTTCTGGAATCCACGTGTGCATCCGGTTCCATTTAAACAGCACCTGACACTGCCCTGTTTAGGCATCAGATTTTCAAAATTATCTGTATTCTTTTTATATGGCTACTGCCACAGACCACCAAAAATGTAACAACTCTTCTTTTATAGTTTTGGAAGTTGGAAGTCTGAAGGCAATATCGCTGGGTCCAAATCAAGATCTCCGCAGGGCTGCACTCCCTCCATAGGCTCTCGGGGAAAATTTGTTCCCTGGCTCTTCCTTGTTGGCATCCTTGGTGTGTGTCAACATCACTCAAGTCTTGACAACCAGAATCTTCAAATTTCTGTTGTGTCAAATCTCCTTCTGCTTCCTCTTATAATTAATATGTGTTTACGATAATCCCTATTTAAGATCCATCACTTTATCACACCTATAAACTTTTTAAAATTTTGTTTTGTGACTTAATTTTTTTTTTTTTGGTAGAGATGGCATCTTGCTGTGCTGTCCAGCAACAACAGGCTGGTCTTGAACTTCCAGAATCCTAGACTCAAGTGCTCTTCCCACCTCAGCCTCCCAAAGCATTGGGATTACAGGCATGAGCTTCCACACCTGGCTATATTTATTTGTTTGTTTGTTTGTTTGTTTTATCATGTAAGCTAACATTCACAGGTTACAGGGATTAAGAAGTGAGTATCAGTCAGGCTCAGTGGCTCAGCCTGTAATCCCAGCACTATAGGAGGCCGAGGCAAGTGGATTGCCTGAGCCCGTGGGTTCGAGACCAGTCTGGGCAACTTGGTGAGACCTTGTCTCTACAATAAATCAAAAGTTAGCCAGGTGTGGTAGTGTGTGCCTATAGTTCCGGCTACTTGGAAGGCTGAGGCGGAAGGATCGCTGAAACCCAGCAGATTGATGCTGGGTAGCCATGAGCATGTCACTGCACTCCAGCCTGGGGGACAGAGTGAGATTCTGACTCAAAAAAAAAAATTAGTATCTTTTCTTCACTTTCAAAAATGGGCTATTTCTGTTATGTCTTCTCTGCCTCCTCTCCCCCCCACCAACCAATTAGGATATAAGGTTATGAAGCAGGGATTTTATCTAGCTTGTTCTATATATCAGTGCAGTAGAGGCTTGATACATGTTTGCTGATTGAATTTACAAGGCAAGGGAAGGGGTTCTGCTATTTAACGGAAGCTTGCCCAGAATCCTTTCTGGAAGATTTTTTCCCCCAATAATCTGAGTAATTATCTTTCATTCATGCTCTAAAAAAGTTTTCCAACATATCAGTTTCTTAGTGATGCCTACCCTTCCTACAGAGTTTGCGATGTTGTTCTTTCAAAAAGCAGCAAAGAACAACTTGTAGAATCAGCAATGGGACCTTGTGTTTCAGCAGAGTGAAAATAAGAACCTTTAACTCTTTATTTATTTTTTCTTGAAGAGATGAGGTTTTGCTATGTTGCTCAGGCCAGTCTCGAATGCCTAGGCTCAAATAATCCTCCTGCTTTGGACTCCCAAACTGCTAAGATTGCAGGTTTGAGTCACTGCACCCGGCCTAACTCTTATTTGTACAAAAACGACTCTACTTTTTTCATACCTCAGTGTCACTGAATGTATCCAAGTTCAGCCAAACAGACTAAAACAGAATCTCAAGAGGTAAAGGCACTGTTGAGGGACTGGCTGCCTGAGTTCAGCTCCTGTCTTTGCCACTTGCGGGCAGGGTGGCTTCAGGCAAGTTCCTTTTCCTCTCTGAGAATCAGCTTCTTCATCTGTAAAGTGTGGTTGGTGACCATACTTACTTCATTGGGCTGTGATCAGGATCTAGTCACTTGATGAATCCTGAGTATCTAGTATTTCTGGGCACTGGGTACTCAATGTGACAAGCAGAAGCATAGCCTCTGCCTGCCAGAAGCTCACAGTCTTGGTGGGGGTGAGGACTTTGCTGACCTGGGCCACACTGGCAGTGCTCAAATGTTTACAATTATTCTCTCATTGATAAAAATAGTGACTGTCATTTTCCCTCCTCATTATCGAGCACCACATCTGCAACTGTTATCCTTTTTCCCATTGATGACTTTAAGGAGGAAAATTGTACCTTGTAACTGAGGGGCTGGGATTTAGACAGAAAGGAGTCTTGTCCTCAGCCAGTCAGTGCAGACAGGAGAAATGGCTTTGCCACTGGATTAGGGAGGAGGCTAGACTGGAAAGGCAACCAGAGAAGTGGTGCTCAGTGGACTTAGCAAAAGCATTAGCTGAGCTACAATGGGCAATAATCCTGAAATTCTTTCAGTGCTTGTGGTCTGAACTCTGGACCTTGCATCTGTAGGAGTGATGCAGGGTGGGCATGGTAGAACTGGGCCTGCATGTGGCTTCAGCTGCAGGGGATTCTTGAGAGTTGGGGACTCCAGATAAGGCAGTGAGAAGAGCCTTGGAAGCACACTTTGGGAAGAAAATGTCCTTGCCTCAGTTTCTCTGCACGAGGGCAGCAGAGTTGTAGGAACATGGTATCTACTCTTACTGTTTTTGGTTTTTTCTCATCTCACCTTCTAGATTGGGAGGTTCTTGAGGGGAAGAACCATGCCTGTCTTGCTCCTAGTAGGAACTTATATTAGGAATACATTTGGCTGCAAGTAATAGAAAAACCCAACTCTTTTAGGACGAAAACAAACAGTGGTTTATTTCACTTGCCTAACAAGAAGTCCAGTGGAAGGCGGAATTGTTTAGTAGAGCTAAAGATTGTTCTTGGGCTTGATTCTCTTCATGCTTAAAATGCCTCACGGTCACAAAATGGCTGCTTTGCCTTTGGGCATTTTATCTGCTTTACAGGTTAGAAGGAGAAAAAAGAGACAGAAGGGCCTCAACTTAGCCACATCCATCCCTGTTTTTATCAAAAAAGAAAACACTTTCTCATAACCGTTTTTTAGCAGATATCTGTTTATATCTCATTGGCCATAATGGAGCCACAAAGCTGACACAGCTGCAGGGAAATAAAGTGTTATCTTTTCTACAAAATTATACTTGTACAGAAAGTCCACAGTACAGGGGGTCGGGAATAGACCTGGAGAATGAAGGAATGAAGTAAGGAAGTGGAAATTGTTTCAAGGATGAATGAATGAGCAGTTTGGTGACTGGATGAATCCACAGTCCATCTTCTCTGTCTAGCAGTTTTCCCTGATAATGTGTCTTCCAGATACCTGCAAAAACAATTTGGATCCCAGAACAATGAAGACCACTGGGTCACAATAACCAAGACTACGAGGATCGTGCCGTGTTTGATTTTGGTACGTGGACTTACTTGTTCATTCCTAGCCGTCTCCTCCTCAGGGTAGGGTCCCTCTTCAACTTGGATGAGAAAGTTCCACTTTGGTGCGCACAAGTCTCACGAAGATGCCGTTAGGGATGTCTGCAAAGAAACAAGTGAAATGTAAGGCCATCGTTGGTGTCTCCAAAGGAAAGGAGGCAGCGCTCGGGGTCCCTGTCTTGCTTTCAATCTTAATTAGCTCTCTTTGTCCTTGCCCCGGCTTCAGGAGTTTGCCAGTGTTTTGCCCTTGAGCCTGAGTTCTTGCAAAGGCAGGATGGAAGTTCAACCGGATTGAATTGGGGCATCTCTGCCCACCAGCTCCTCTCCTGGGCCCTTGGGGTTGGATGTTTGGCCAAGACCTTGTCCAGCTGGGGCATCTTGGTCCAACAGCCTTTTCTCAGAGGCCCTGGGGGTGAGTGCCTGATCACTTGTCCAGAAGTGGAAGTAGGGAGGTGTGACCTTGGCCAACTTGCTGGACTTCTCTGAGTCTCAGTTTTTGCCTCTGCACTGGCCTGCTCTGAAATTCAGGGAAACAACGCATCGGATGCCTCGACAACAGGGTCTGCCGCACAGTGCGCACCAATAAAAATGGAGCTCCTTCTCTTCTTCCCCCTCCTCCTCTTCCTCCTCATCAAACCCCTCCCCCTCCTCTTCTTCTTCCTCCTCCTCTTTCCTCCTTCTCCTTATAACGCTATGAAAAGACCCAGCTTTGAATACCCAATCAGCTGCTTTTTCTCTAGCTACAACTTTCTCATGTATAAAATAGGGCAATAATGGAACCTCCTGGGGTTGTGAGAAGTTAGTCATGCAGTCACCGGCGTCAGATGGATTGAGTTCAAATCCTGCTTCCAACCAACTGTGCGCCTTTGGACAAGTTGCTTCCCCTCTCTGTGCCTCAGCCTTCTCATCTGTGAATTGGAGAGGACCATGCTACCTGTCCTCTAGAGCTGTGTGAATTAAATACTTACAACATGCCAAGTGCTTAAGCGGCACCTGGTGTGTGATCAGCGCTCAATCGATGTTTATTATTGGTGTTTGTTATTGCTAGTATTCCTTGAGGGATGCATGCAGAGGGTGTGATACCTGCCACACTCAACATGAGATTTGTGATGTCATCTCAGCAATCCTCAGCAGATCTGGACAGCAAGGGTTCATTCCTACAGGGAATGAAGGAAATGTGGTCCTAGAAGGGACAGATATAGGACCGATATTCATTTTCTTTTTGAGTTGGATTCTCACTCGGTCACCCAGGCTGTAGTGCAGTGGCGCATTCACGGCTCGCTGCAGCCTCAAACTTCTGGTCTCAGGTGGTCCACTCTCCTCAGCCTCCTGAGAAGCTGGGAGTATGGGAGTACACCACCCTGCTTAGCTAATGTTTTTATTCTTATATTTTTTTTGTACAGATGAATTCTTGTTAAGTAGCTCAGGCTGGACTTGAACTCCTGGGTTCAAGCAATCCTCTTACCCCGGCCTCCCAAAGTGCTGCGATTACAGGCGTGCACCACCATGTTTGGCTAACATGTTGATGTGTGTGTGTGTGTGTGTGTGTGTGTGTGTGTGTGTGTGTGTGTGTGTGTTCAGAAATGGGGTCTTACTATGCTGCCCAGGCTTTGTCATTCATTCTTCTGAGCTCACAGGCTTTCTTGCAATCCTCACGCACACTCCCTACCTGGCCACCCTGGGGCTTTGCAGCTTCTGTTCTCTCTGCTCGATGCTGTTCCCCCAGAACTGATGCAGGGCTCACTTCCTCTCATCCTTCCAACATTTGCTTCAGTGTTCACTCAGCAGTGAGACCACCCTGTTCTCTGCTCCAGGTATAGCCTCATGCTTCATGACCTCCTTCCCTGCTCGGTCGATTTTTCTCCCCAGCCCATGTCACCAGTGTATTGTTTGTTGACTGTCTCTTCCCACCAAAATGCTAGCTCCATGCCTGTCCTGTTCACTTCTCTATCCCAGAACAGTGGCCGGCACAGAGTACATGCTTCAAAAATACTCTTGAAATGAATGAGTGAACATCTGAGTGATTGAGAAATTCTAGACTAGGTGATGCCTATGTTTCCCCCTGAATTCTAACAGTCTATATAATTTCATTCTTGGTGAGGGAATGTGATTCAACAATTAGAGCTAGTGGGTTAGGCATGGTGGCTTCTGCCAGGAATCCCAGCACTTTGGGAGATGAGGAAGGAGGATCGCTTTAGCCCAGGAGTTTAAGACCAGCCTAGGCAACATAGCAAAAATATCTCTAACGTTTCCCCAACTTTAGCTAATCTTTCTTTTTAATAAAACAAGAGTAGCCACAGACCAAACACCTTGGGCAAGCAATTGTATTTAACTAGAAACGAATCATGTTTTCTTTTATTGCATTCATTTTTTAAAGGGCCTAGTTGAGATAAAATTTACATTCCACACAAGTCACCCACTTAAGGTGTTCAATTCAGTGGTTTTTTGTATAGTCACAGAGTGAATATGAGGGGACCCACAAACACCTGGACTTTATAAAAAATTGTGTATTTATTCTTACATGTTTAAACTTCAGTCACCTTCAAAGTACTCTTTGATGCAATACACCCATCAAGACACTTTTTCTGCTGCTCAAAGCAGTTTCTGAACTCATCAGTTTTGATGTCTTTTAGGGATTCTGCCATTTTAGCTTTCACCTTTTCCACATTGGCAACACGTTTTCCTTTGAGGACTTTTTTTCATCTAGGGAAACAAAACAAAACAAAAGTCACCCAGTGCAAAGTCAAGTAAATAGGGAAGGTGGGGCACGGAGTTTATGCTGGTTTGGGTCAAAAACTGGACACTCAGTACAGTGTGGGCTGGTGCGTTGTCATGGTGGAAGAACCAGTTACCTGTTTGCCATCCAAAAAAATTTTCACTGAAGAAAATGCAACCTCTCACAAGGCTAGCTGGTGCATTCATGCCATTGAGTCCCTAGAATACTTACCTAGCGGGGGAAGCCTGTAATACAAGGGGCCCACCCTCTAAAAGATAATTCTGGGTTTTTGGGGGGGTTCCCCCTCACATACTACCGCCACAATCAACTTATAAAATATACTCACTAAGCCCTGAGCATGGTGGTTCAAGCCTGTAATGCCAGCACTTTGGGAGGTGGAGGAGAGAGGATTGCCTGAGTCCACAAGTTCGAGACCAGCCTGGGCAACATGGTGAGACCTCGACTCTACAATAAATCAAAAAGTAGCTGGCAGTGGTGTCATGCACCTGTAGTTCCAGGTACTTGGAAGGCTGAGGTGGAAGGATCACCTGAGGTCAGCAGGTTGAGGCTGCGGTGGCCATGAGTGTGCCACTACACTCCAGTCTGGGTGGCAGAGTGAGATGCTGACTAAAAAATTAAAAAAAAAATATTCTCACCTCTCTAAAACAGGCCTCATACTTCCTCCCCATCATGCAGCTGTCCACCCTCCTCCAACTATGGTGTGCCACTGTTTCATTCTGTGTTGTGCTCAAGCAATACTTCCTTGCATGGATAAACCACATTTTGGCTATTCATTGGTCAGCTGATGTTATTTGAGTCGCTACTTGTTTTGCTATTATGAATATTTTTTCATAATATTTTTCTGCTGCTATGAGCATTCATGTGCAAGTTTTTGGGTGACCGTCCATTTCCATGTCTCTTGGGGCATAAGCTAGGAGTGGAATTGCTGAATCGCCATCTTTTGAGACAGTGCTAGACTGATTTCCACAGAGGCTGTATCATTTGACAGTCTCACCCGTGGAATCTGAGGGCTCTGACTCTTCCACATCCTCCCTCACACTTTGTATGATCTGTTTTCTTTTTAAGTATAGCCCTGCTGATGGACGTGACATGTTATCTTCCTGTGGTTTTGATTTGGATTTTCCTAATGACTAATGATGTTTAGCCTCTTTTCATGTGCTTATTGGACATTGGTATAATTTCTTTGAAAAGATGTCTTTTTAGATCCTTTGCCTGTTTTCTTCCTTCCTTCCTTCCTTCCTTCCTTCCTTCCTTCCTTCCTTCCTTCCTTC
>NW_007258841.1:377034-449448 GCF_000164805.1 Carlito syrichta
CCGGCCACCGCAGCCTTGACCCGCTGGGCTCCGGCGATCCTTCCACCTCAGCCTTCCAAGCAGCTGGAACTACAGGCGCATGCTACCGTGCCCATCTAATTTTTAAAAATTTATTGTAAAGATGCGGTCTCGCCAAGTTGCCCAGGCAGGTCTCGAACCTGCTGGCTCAGGCAATTCACTCACCTCAGCCTCCCAAGACATGGGATTACAGGCTGAGCCACTGAGCCCGGCTGTAAGAATTCTTTGTATATTCTCATACAAGTCCCTTATCAGATATATGATTTCCAAATATTTTTTCCCATTCTATGTGTTGTCTTTTTATGCTTTTGATTCATTGCTATTTTAAGTTCCTTTTTTATTTTTGGTAAGTGATGTTGGTTTTCTGGTAAGAACAATGATGTAAATTTTGCCTGAAATGAATTTACATAAACAAAGAACTGAGTACCACATGTTCTCACTCCTAAGCGGACTCTGAATATTTGCCATAATACTTTAAGAAAGGGATTGACAGTTGGAAACTGCCAGTGATGGAGGGGGTACATAACATCAATAAGGGTACCTAATCTCAAACCAGGTAAAGTGGGGACCAAAGGGAGGCCCAAACTTTACCTATATGAGGACCATTTGTATACCTAATCCTGAATTGTATCTCACATCTTTAAAATAATAACTAAATACACAAATAAATTTACCTATGAGAAAAGGTGAAGTGGGGACTGACCCCTTTGATTTTATGGAAGCATGAGTCAGATGTGGGGCTACTGATCAGATGTTGCTTGCTCCATCCCATCCTAAGCTGCTTTGCTTGGGGAGGGCATGAACACAGCAGCATAAGTCTCTCTCATGTGCACTTGTCCTGTGAACATGGTAGAAAGCATCTTGTGTGTACTTGACCAGTGAACTTGGCAGGAAGCATCTTGTGTGTACCTTACTGGTACCTGTGGACAGGGCAAAGCAGTGTACATATAATGCGTGCCTATGAGCTGGGCCTGTGGGTGTGCACCAGAGCCCCACAGTGTGTGGAGTGCATGCTGGGGTACCCACCCTTGATGCCCACAGGGGCTCATGTGCACACATGCCCCACATGCAAGCACTCAGCCAGAGTGGGTGGAAATTAGGAGCATGTTCTGACAGTGTGGGCCTGAGCCTGAGAAGTGGAACATGGGGTGTGAGTGACACTCGGTACACATCTGACCTTGCTGTTTGACCTTGAGCTTCTCTGGGTTCAGTCTTCTCATATGTAAAGCAAAAGCAAGCTGGGCTCACATACCTTGCCCCCTGCAGCCTTTTTAAACCTGATTTTATTTCAGATGGGAATTGCACATCTGTACTCTATCAGGAAAACTGCTGTCACATACAGTGGTGAAGAAGGCATTCTCTAGGGTTTGGCTAGGAGTCAGCAAACTCATTCTGTTAAGTACAACATGGTCAGTACTTTTGGCTTTGTGAGCCACATGGTCCCTGTCACTAGTGTTCCACCCCGCCCTTGTGGTACAAACAGAGGGAGGCAATATACAAATGAATGGTCTTTGGCTGTTTTCCAATAAAGCTTCATTTACAAAAACAGGTGGTTGGGGTTGCATTTGGACCCTAGGCCATAATTTGCTGACCCCTGGAGTAGAGACTCTTAGTTCATATCTTAGCTTGATCACTTACTAGCTTTGTGACCTTAGGCAAGTTACTAAACCTTTCTGAGTTTTGGTTTCCTCATCTATAAAATGGAGATGATAATCGTACCTCCTTCGTGGGCTGTTGTAAGGACTAGAGAGACTCATAGCCAAGTCTGTCCCATGTTCCCTGGCATGTAGTAAACACTCAATCCATGTTAGCTACTAGAGTGACATTATCATGTATGTGCACCTGTATCATGTATTTTCACTTATGCATGTGTTCATACATGCATTGAGGCGTGTGCAGACTCAACACACATTGCAAGTGCAGATGATCGTGAGATGTGCGTGCAGTGTGTGCAATGTACATGTGCACAGTGGGCGCGTGTGTAAACTGATCAAAATCTGTTGC
This sequence comes from Carlito syrichta, assembly GCF_000164805.1. Lineage (NCBI taxonomy): Eukaryota > Metazoa > Chordata > Mammalia > Primates > Tarsiidae > Carlito > Carlito syrichta. Next base: position 379,057 of record NW_007258841.1, read on the forward strand.
TGCAGAGAAGGCATATATGTGAGTGCGGATTCTGAACTGAATGAACGTGGAGGTCTGAGTCTATGGGTGTGTGAAAGGTTGGTATTTGGACAGGAGGTTGAGCGAAGTGCAGGAAAGAGCGGAGGGAAATGTCAGACCAGTCTGAGCATGAGAATGAGAGAAAGCGAAAAGGCTCTGACTTTATTTGAATAATTAAAATGCAGAACAGAAAGCTGGACTCAGTGGCTCAGCCTGTAATCCCACGCCTTTGGGAGGCTGAGGTGAGTGGATTGCCTGAGCCTGCGGGTTCGAGACCTGCCTGTGTGGCGAGACCTCATCTCTACAATAAATCAAAAAATTAGCTGGGCGTGGTAGCTCATGCCTGTAATTCTGGCTACTTGGAAGGCTGAAGCAGAAGGATCGCCGGAGCCCAGCAGGTCGAGGCTGCGGTGGCCGGGAGCGGCCACTGCACTCCAGTCTGGGCGACAGAGTGAGACTCCAACTCAAAAAAAAAAAAATGCAGAACAGGGAGGGTAAGTTTCACCAAGATGTAATAGGAAGATGCTGGAGAGAGGAGCCTAAGGCCCTGAGGGCTGTGGCTGGGACAGGTCTGGAAGTTGCCTGGCCTGGACTGGGCCAGAAGCCAAGGCATTCCGTGGCCCCTTCCTAGGGAGAAGGAGGGGCCCATCGGGCCTGGGGGTTCTTTCTCTGGGTGATCCAGAGCTCTGAGCTCAGATCCCACAGTTTGAAAGTGGAGAGAATCTGTGCAGAAAGGAGTACGGGGAGAGACAAAAAAGACTAACATGTACATGCCCGGGATTCATCCCAAAGTTAAGAAGGCCAAGTGCACAGGCTCCAGCCATAGAGACCCAGATTCCCATGCAGATTTCATCATTGGCTGCTGACTTGACTTCAGACTATTTATTTGCCTCTTTGGCCTTGGATAGCCCCATTGCTAAATGAGGAAGAGTAACCATTTAATGAGCTAACAGCTACTGCTTCCTCATATGTATCAGGTCTAACAGCTACTATTTCTGTACAATGTATCAGTTCTAATAGCTATTATTTCTTTACAATGTATCAGCTCTAACAGCTACTGTTTCCTCACAATGTATCAGCTCTGAGCGCTTCATCTATGTAAACTCATTTAATCCTCACAACAGTCCTACCAGGCTGATTCTACCCATTTGACAGGAGAGGAAACTGAGGCACTCAGTGGTTAAATGACATAGCTAGGATACCAACTGAGACAGAAGGACACTAGAGGCCCAAATCTTTACCACTTGATCCTTAACAAGCAATTGCACAAATAATTGACTTTTAACAACGGCATACAGTCTAAGTAAGAAATATATACAGAATCTGGTCTTCCGAATTGGAGACAAGAGAAGACAGGGAGGTCTTTAACACTGAGATGAATGCTTTCTGTTAGGCACTAATTCCTGTGCATTTTTGGTTGCAAAACTCCATTTCTCACGTGGAAGAACTGAGACCTGGCGGTAGGTCAGACATGGTTCATTTGCCGCTTGATTTATCTGGTCTTGAGTTCTGGAAGGCTGCTCTCAGATAAATGATCAGAAGGGAACAGTCATGGCCTCTTTGGGTGCCTCCCTCCTGCCATGGGGGAGAAGGCTTCTTGAGCCAAAATTTAATTCATTTTAGGAATACAGCCAGAGGAAAGAAAAGTTGTGTCTGTACCAGGAAACAGTGCAGAGGTGGTCACAGTCTTCCTTCACTGGACCAATCCATTGTAGCTATGGGACAGGACTGGCCCTTCCTTCCACTGTCCTCTGGCTCTTTGCGTTTCCCTGTGAGTGTTCAACATGCCGCCATCTGCAGGGATGACAGACATGGTGGTTAGGGCAATGCTCCCTGCAGGTCTTCTACCACAGGATGCCCAGGCTGCAGCTCTGAAATTCATGGCCATGGTCATACAAAGGCCATACCTCTCATCATTGCTTCAGGCCACAGAGAGTTTTGACAGGCCCATTTCTGAGAGATGCAAGACTGTTCTGATGGCCCACTCTGGCTGGAGAACTGCTTGACCACCTGGAGGAAGCTTCCTTAGATGGCATATAAGCCCAGCCTGTTCACAGTTCAGCCTCCTCCTCCTCTCTCTCCTTCATTCAAAATCAGACTTTGCTTTTTTGAGTCAGAATCTCACTCTGTCACCCAGGTTCTGGTGCAGTGGCACCACCAGGGCTCACCACAGCCTCCACCTCCTGGGCTTAATCCATCTTCCTGCCACAGCCTCTGGAGTAGCTGAGACTACAGGCACACACCATCTTATCCAGCTAATTTTTGTATTTTTTGTAGAGAAGAGGTCTCACTATGTTGTCCAAGCTGATCTCAAACTCCGGGGTTCAAGCGATCCTCCTACTTCTGCCTCCTGAGTAGCAAGTCTGAATGGATGCCACCATACCAAGTTAATGTTTCTTTTTTCCGTCCTTCCTTCCTTTCCTTTCCTTTCTTTCTTTTTAAGAGATGGGGATCTTGCTATGTTACCCAAGCTAGTCTCAAACACCTGGCCTCAAGTGAGCCTCTCTCCTCAACCTCCCAACTCTGGTATTATAGACATGAACCACCATGTCTCAGTTTTTAAAAGTTTTTTGGTTAAACTGCTCATGATCTAGATACACAGCCTTCATCCTGACAAATGTCCCCTTTGCCATTCCTTTTCTGCTGCAGGGAGAAGTGTGACTTTTTGGGAAAGTCATCCAAGGCTTCCCAGAGAACAGAGAGAAACTGTCTTCCATGGAGAACGTTATTGATCTTCATCAGCTGTGTGAGCTTCAGCCCTCCAAAATACACTTGCCAAGAAGAGATTAAGCATACAAGGATCTTTTGGGGGAAAGATCTATGAGGGAACACTGGGCGGGAGCAGGAAAGGTTGGAAGAGCTGTCAGGCTCCAATTAAGTTTGCTTTTAGGTTGGGCATGGTGGTGTTTGAGGTGTTCAAGGTTGCAGTGAGCAATGATTGCATCACTGCACTCTAGCCTGGGTGACAGAGCAAGACCCTGTCTCTAAAAGCAAAAACAATCAAATGTTTTTGTAGTATTCTTACAGAGAACATGGGTTCGTATGCTGGCTGTAGCCCTTGGTAACTGCGTAGTTAGCTTGGGCAAATCATTTACCATGCTAAGTCTCAGTTTCTTCATCTATCCAATGGAGCTGATACAAGTGCTTCCCTTGAAAGGCGTCAATGACACAGCTCCCAGGAAGCCCGGCAGCATGCCTGGCATATAGAAGGTGCTCGAGAAATGTTAGCTTTTCATACTGTTGCAATGACTATCATGGCTCACGGTTATCTTATTTCATTCTCTCATCCAAGGGTCCTGTGGGGGAAAGAAATTCTCATCTCCATCCTACAGATGAGAGACCGAGGCTCTGGAGAGCTGAAGACTTGCCCACAGGCACCAGGAATGGGTGCGATTTCGAGGCATGAAGACATGTGGGCTGGACACCCCATTCTTGTAGGCCATTCACCCTCTCTTGAACTTTCTGCATGCATCTTTGCCCTCGAAATACAAAAGATGCCCCAGCATTGTGGAGGTTTTATTGACAAATTCTAGCCAAGTCCATTTTCCATGTGTGGTTTTCACAGTTTCTTTTGGGGAAGGTCATGAATTAATAAATATCTTTCCTACAGGCTTGCTAAGAGCAGGCACACACATGCCTGTTGGCCTGATCTCTAGCTGAGCAGAAAACCTGGGAGAGTGGCTGGTACATCAGAGACTGAAAGAGACTGAGCATGGTGGCTCATGCCTGTAATCCCAGACAAGGTGGGACGATTGCCTGAGCCCGGGAGTTTGAAACCAGTCTGGGCAGCATAGTGAGATTTTGTCTCTACAATAAATCAAAAAAATTAGCTGGGTGTGGTGGTGGTGTGCACTTGTAGTCCCAGCTACTCAGGAGGCTGAGTTGAGAGGATTGCTTGAGCCCAGGAGGTCAAGACTGCAGTGAGCCCTGATTGTGCCACTGTACTCCAGCCTGGGTGACAGAGTGAGACCCCACCTCAAAAATAATAATAATAATTACTATAAGAAAAGGATTGGCAGTTGAGGGAAATTTCCAGGGGAGGGAGGAGCACACCTCATCAAAAAGAGTACATGCATAATGAATGTTTGTATACCTAACCTTGAATTGTACCCCACATCTTTAAAATTAAAATTAAAATAACAACAACAACAATAATAATAATGAATTTGACAGCACATGAAAAATTCCCTTCAAAACTGAGTGCAAATCATCTCTTAGGGAAGATGTCATCAGGGACCTTCGTCTAGCCCTCACACAGATTTTCTAGGCAGAAAGTTCCATGCCAGAGGTTACTTTGTGTTAGCCCGCCACTGGGTATCTCCAGGGCTGGTCACAGAGTGAGTGCCACATGCTGAATGACCCGGTGACTGCCTTCTGCACTGGGCCATCACGAGCAACCTCAGAATCTGACTCTAGGTTTCTGTGTTAGCTATCTGCCTCAGCCAGCATGTGCGCTCTCAAGGACAAGGGATATCTTGCCACGATTTGCCCATCTCTCCAGCTGGCCAGGCGCACTCAGAGTGTCAGCCACATGCCCAGATTCTCCTGAGGATGGAGACCAGGGAACCAGGCAACGGTTCTCAGGGTGCAGGAGGGGGTGCCCGTAGAAGGTGGGCAGTGAAGGCCGTGTTCCAGCCAAAGCCTTCCTCAGCCTCTTCACCTCCTTCGGACTCCAGCTTCAGTTTGATGAGGGCTTTCTTGCAGGCTTCTGGCCCCCACCTGGGATTAGCTTCTAAGAGATCAGAAAGCACTTAAAGACATAAAACACCGTGTAAAGATGTAAATAATCCCCAATAATTTCACAGAGAATTAACTCTTTCCTAAGGCTATCCGACCTTCCCTGTCCAGGTTGTCTGACTTGGAACTGAGTAATCGTGGCAGCAGAGAAATCTGGATCAGAAAGGAACAAAGGAAAGCCCTGGTTCTGGTGTCGCATTGAAAAGATGGGGGAGACTGAGGCATGGAGAGGGGGAGGGGCTTGCTGAAACAGGTATCCCTGAGCCAATACGGATGTTAAAACCGAAACCAAAATGTGGGCCTGAGAGGGCTTCTACTTTCTATTTTAAAATGTCTTGCTTCAAATAAGATTTCCAAAGCAGGGTGGGTTGTGTAATACTGCACAGCCCTGGCTCCTGAGTGGGAAAGGGTTGCCTCTGCAACTTACCATCTGGTGCTCTTGAATACACCCCTCACTCCTTTAAGACTCAGTCTCCACATCTGTGAAGTGGACTGAGATAGAAGTGAAGTCAAGTTTACCAAATCCGTTCATGTAAGGACTAAGTGAAATGATGTTTATAAAGAGCTGAGCACGTATTACATGCCCCATTCAATGATCAATTAAGAGCTCTTATGATTATCACCATCCTCGCCCACTCCTCTCAAGCCAGTACCTCCTACTGCCTTCTCCTTCTGGGTGGGTCTCAAATGGATCTTTTGAGTTGTTCAGACTCAATCCCTGGGAGTCATTCTGGGTCTATCCCTTTTGCTATCTCCACCCACTGTGGTCCTACCAAGAAGTCCTGTTGGCTGCACCATCAAATATATCCAGAATATCTCCTCCCTCTCAAGTCTTAGTCCCACCCTGGTCTCCCAGGATTACTTCATAGAGCTTGAGTCAGTATCCTACAGTCCCTGGACCTAATCTAGCCTGCTTTTATTTATTTACTTACTTGTTTATTTACTTATACCGTGGCTTTTACCATTTTCAGTGGCGGGAGGAAAAAAGAAAAATAAAAATATATTTCATGATACATGACAATTATGTGAACTCACATTTCAGCATCCATAAAGTTTTATTGAGACATGGCCATGCGCATTCATTTACATATTGAGCACAGCTGATTCCATGCTATAGCGGCAGAATTGGGCAGTTGTGACAGAGACTATGTCTCCCACAATGTCTGAAACATTTACCATCTGGCCCTTTCCAGAAAACGTTTGTCAGCTGTCGTAGACTCTTCATGGGCCCCCGCTCGTGGCCATGTTTGTCTCCCTGCAGTCTGGCCTTGACTCAGTTTCTGAGTGGTCCTCTTAATGTAGAGGGCTGACCACTCACTCTTCTGCTCCTAGCCCTTGGTGGCTCCTGAGTCACTCAGAGCAAAGTCCAACATCCTCACAACAGCCAACAAGGCCTACGCAACCTGCTCCCTTATCCCCCTTCCTTCCTGAGGCCTCCATTTCCTTCTAGTCTCCCCCTGGCCTCTGTGAAATCTGTGGCCTTCTTTGAATGTGACAAATAGATCTCTGCCGCAGGGTCTTTGCACTGGCTGTTTCCTCGCCTGCAAGGCTCTTCTCCCAGAAGAAAAGAGCTCATTCCCTCCCCTCCTTTGAATCGCCACTCAAATCTCACAGTCTCAGTGACACCTACCTCCATTGCCCAGTTCAGTTCTGTGCCCTGCCCACTCTCCTTCAACCCCTGACCCCTTTTATTCGGGTCTATTTTTCTTTCTCTCTGTCTCTTTTTATGGCCCTCATTGCCTTTTTACAAACTAGTCAATGTACTAATCCATTCTCTTTGTCACTTGCTGATGGTCTCCTTCTGTTAAGATGGGACGTCCCCAAAGGCAGACATTTTTGTTCAGGCTTGTCCGTTTCCAAAGTCCTAAATAGATCCGGCTTCCACATGCATGACCTGTCTCCTCACACAGGGGCCACCCTGTGTCATACTGCACATCACACAGGGCTCAGAAGGACCCTGCACTTGATTCTGTTGCCATCATGTTGCACTTCTTAATAATTTTTGAGCAGTGAGTCTCCCGTTTTCATATTACACGAAACCCTAACCCATTCCAGAGCGATCCTCGCCATAACAGCCGATCAGCACACTGGAGACACGCTGTAAACATTTGCCAAATGAATGAATGATTCATGCCATGATTTAGCTCCATGACTTTCTTCCTGCCTCTCTGGACACGCAGCCTCCCCTCCCCACCCCGTTTCTCCCCTCACCCCTCCCCTTGGAAAGAGTGAATATTGATGTAAGTGGACAAGGAGAGGAGTCAGTCTGGGGATCAGGGAGCCGGGAGAAGATCGCCTGCAGCAACCGAGAAGACACAATTACTCCAGCAACTGTCCACCCGACCGCAGCTCGGAGCCTCCACTTAATGTAATTGAGTGTGAAGGCCGGCTGGAGACACAGGCGCCCCCGCCGCCCCCTCTGCACAATATAGACACTATTGGTTGCTAATTGGCGCCAGTGGGCTGGTGCTAATTGTCCTAATGCACTCGGCTTGATGGAGGAGGAGGCCGTGCAGGACAGGGGCGGGGGCTCCTTGGGAAATGGTGGGGGTGGTGGGCGCCCAACACCAGCAGACACCGCTCCACGGTTCATAAAAGTTGGAACAGGCTTTAATTTTGCATCAAATATTTAAGCGGGTTTGGGGCGGGCACTTGGTGGGGGGGGTGGTGAGGGTGGATCATCCAGCCCTGCTTGCGGTAACCCGCAAGGAGCCTGGGGAATAGGCCCCCTGCCATCCTTATCAATGGGTTATTCAGATGGCTGTGTCCCCAGCATGGTCTAATTAATTGTGTGAATTTCTGATGACCCTTTTAGGCCCCCCGGCTGCCCATTGTCCTCCCCCCCATTCGGGCTGCTCCCTCTTGTCCTTGCTCTTTCTGAAAGCTGTGCTTTAGTGATGTGACTTGACGCCATCCACGGAGGGATTGAGCACAGGGATATGCTGGGTTGCTAGGGACAGCCCGGAGCCCATCACTTGGTCTCGGTAAACTCACCTATGGCCTCCAGGCCTCAGGTTCCCTAACAAATGACCTTTGGGCTAGTGAGTGTTGAAGTACTACACGTCCTCCACCCGTGGCATCTAACATCTTTGTAGAGATTATAGAAATATTATATGTGTGTGTGTGTGTGCATATATATCACCCCATAAAACCCAGCATTATTTTTTGGAAGGGGGATCCCTTGTAGTACTGGTTTCCCCTGCTGGGTAAGTGTTCTAAGAACTCATGGGCATCAGTGTACCAGCTAGTGTTGTTGTGAGAGACTGCATTTAGCTTTGGTGAATTTTTTTTTTTTTTAGATGCTTTCAATGCGTTTGCGCATTTTATGATGGGTGATTTGTGAATACACCTGCCAACACTGCACTGAGGGTTCAGCAATTTTTGGCCCCAAATAGCATGGCCTCTTTGCTTCACACTTCCTATTCACCCGATTTCGCCCCAAGTGACTTTTTTTTTGTTGTTTTTACAGATGAAAAAAGTTCTCAAAGGTAAACGTTTTACTAATGTGGAAGAGGTGAAACAAAAAATGGCAGAGGCACTAAAAGGCATCAACATTGACGAGTTCACAACTTGCCTTGAGCAGGGGAAAACGCATCTCCGTGGGTGTGCTGCACTTTGAAGGTGACTGTAGCTTAAACATGTAAGAATAAATACACAATTTTACAAACATTCCAGTTATTGGGGGATCCCCCCTCCAATACTTGCAGTTAAGTTTGTTTTGTATGTATTAGGAAAAATATATTTATATTACAAATTACCCTACACATGTAATATGTATCTAATAATGAAACAAAGATGTGGTGTGCTAGTAAATTTTTAACAACTAGCTCTCTAGGGGAAAGAAAACATCCTAAACGGTAGCATTTGCCAATTTCAATGGTGTAAATACTCCTGCCATGGTTGACATCAAGCTGCCAATGTGACATCCCCAAGCAGGATTTGGAAGATGTGCAATGGCAAACTATTGTGCAGTGTTTCTACCACCACCAGACAGACATCATAGTTGAAAATAACCTTGGGAGCAGAGAAAATGGTGGTAAGATGTAGTGAAATAACTTGACAGCAATGGATTTTAAGCATTTATCACCATTTAAAAATATAATTTAACTGTAAGTTTATATAACTTAATTTTTAACAATGACTGGATTTAACAACCATCTAGCAAAATTCCTGAAAATTGAACAATGGTTCTTGGGTATGTATAGGCCAGCCTTGCACACCATTGTGTGTGTGTGTGTGTGTGTGTGTGTGTGTGGCATGAATGTATAGCATGTTACCTATGAACCCCATTATTTCTCAGAGTGAGTGCATAGAACAAAAGTGGGTTTAAAAATGATTCAAATTAAAATTAACTTAAAGAAAAATATTGAATAAAAAATGGCCTAGGTGATTTGTCATGTAGCAAATCATGACGCTGATAAGCAAATGACTACAATTTATCCTCGAACAACATGGGTTTGAACTGCATGGATCCACTTATACATGAATTATTTTCAATAAATGTATTGAAAAAACTCTGGAGAACTGCTACAATTTGAAAAAAAACTCGCAGATGAACTGTAAGGCCTGAAAATATCGACAAAATTAAGAAAAAGTTAGGTATGTCACGAATGCATGAAATATACATAGGTATGAGTCGATTTCATCCTTTGCTACCATAAAATATACACAGATCAGTTACAAAAAGTTAAAATTTCTCAAAACATATGCACACAAACTCAGGCCATACACGGTGCTATTCGCAGTCCAAAGAAATGTAAACAAAGTTAAAAAATGCAGCATTAAGTCCTAACTGCATAAAATTAACAATAGTCCATGCTGTCCTACTTCCGACTATAGCAACTCTTGTTGCTACGGTGGTGAGCTCAAGTGTTGCGAGAATCTGCTGAAATCGCGTAGGACTGATCATCTCCCTGTGAACAGTGCATCTCTGCAGCAAGTTGCGAGTCACAGTAAAAAATGATCTCTTACGGTTCTCACTCATTCTTTATTGTGTGTGGTGCAATTTTGTCCACCTTGAATAACACCGTAAGACCCATTGGAAGGGGTACCAGTGATTCTGGAAGTGCTCCCAAGAATCAGAGAAAAGCCAAAGCATCACCAGAAAATGTCAAATTGCTGGATATGGAGCGTAGACTGGGGTCTTCGCTGTGGCTGTCTTCCATTTCAGGCAGACGATTCATCTTGTAAATGGACTATGTTAACTTATGGTATACAGTGCACTCCTGTAAATGCATTTCCTCTTCCTTATGATTTTCTTAATAACATTTCCTCTTCTCTAGCTTACTTGGTTGTAAGAATACAGTAAATAACACATATAACATACAAAATATGTGTTAACTGATGGTTTACATCATCGGTAAGGTTTTTGTCAACAGTAGGCTATTTGCAGTTAAGTTGCGGGGAGTCAAAAATTATTATGTGGGGTTTAGGGTTGGCTTCTCCAACCCCCATGTTCAAGGGTCAACTGCAATTTGCAAAGAGGTTGCAGGACCCTCCTGGCTGTCTGTAAGGCATTGCTGCCAGCAACTAAGCAAGGGTGGGGGTGGTTAGGGTGGCCAGGGTTCGCTGCTCTCTGCCTTGTTTACTAAAAGGCACGAAATGGCAATTTCACACTCTTTCCTTGCACCAATAATTTTGTTCTTTTCCCCTCTCTTCCCAAACTCAAGGCACCACTCTGTGTTGGAATCTCCACCTTTCTTCTCATATTTCTACCACTTCCCTGGGCTCTCCAGTCCTTCCTGCTCATTCCTTTCTTTGGACTTGTTTGCCTGTGTATAAACAAGCTATATATAAGATTTCTCATTCCAGGTTTTCTTGTTTAAACCTCAATCTAGCATAAACATCCTACCATGCCTTTAAGAATCTCTTCACTGACATCACTTTTAATCATGTAATAACATTGTATCACATGGCTACTCTTGATGACGCTTGGTGACCTGCTAACATGTCTTACCTACAATATGCCTTGGGGAGAAAGGATGAGATAGGAAAGATCCTCTGTGGGTGGTAAGGAGTCCTGACTTCAACCAGGACATGCTTACCCAAAGAGTAGGACGATTGTGGGTGTTTTATGTCTGAGACACCATTTTTCTCTCCACAGACAAATCACCTCAATGTGCTTTCCCTTTGATTTATTTTAGGAGGCTGTGGTTGTTGCCCTTCAGTTACAAATATATAAAAATACAAACTCAAATGTTCACAGGGAGCAGGCAGAGATCATAAATGCAGGAGGACAGGCCACCCCTCTGAAGGGGTCGGGCTATTAGCACTTCCTCAGCCAACCGGTGCTGTGGGTGACCAGAATTCTTCATAGAGGCTGGAAAAGGTGACTTGAATGGGAACTTCCTTAAGCTTAAAATCACGGTGGGAGCCAAGTACAATGAGTTTATGGGCTGGACATGGCCTATGAAAATCTTAGAAAACACCAGGAAACATAAAGAAGAAAATGAGAGAACTCATCTTTCTAGAAACCAAAGAGAATATTTTGACATTTGGCTTAAGTTGTCTATATAATTTTTGCCCCAAGTTTTTTTTTTTTAAACCTCAAACTAGCATAAACATTCCACCATATCTTTAACAATCTTGTCATTGACAACATTTTTTTTTAAATTTTAAAGATGTGAGGTAAAATTCAGGGTTAGGTATACAAGTGGACATTGTACAGGTAAAAGTTTGGGCCTCCCTTTTGTCCCCACTTTGTCTGGTTTGAGATCAGGTACCCTTACTGATGTTGTGTCGCCACCCCTACCCCGGCAGTATCCTGCTACTGCCAATCCCTTTCTTTCTTTTCTTTTTTTTTTCAAGTTGAATTCTTACTCTTGTCACCCAGGCTGAAGTGGCATGGTCACAGCCACCACGACCTTGACCTGCTGGGTTTAGGCGATCCTTCCACCTTAGCCTTCCAAGTAGCTGGAATTACAGACCCATGCCACCACGCCCTGCTAGTTTTTTTGTGATTATTGTAGAGACGAGGTCTCAGCAAGTTGCCCAGGCTGGTCTCGAACCCCAGGCTCAGGCCATCCTCTTGCCTCGGCCTCCCAATGCGCTGGGATTACAGGCTGAGCCACTGCACCAGTCGCCAATCCCTTTCTTATAGTATTATGGTAAATGTTCAGGGTCTGCTTGTGAGTGTTGCTACAATATTGCATCATGTCACTGGAGCAAAACTGATTGGAGACACTTAAAGATGGCCTTAATTTCTTAAATACATCTGCCATCAAGAGGTGGAACCTAAGGCCCTAACCTCTAAATCCAGGCATACTTTCTGTGACTCTGACCAATAGAAGCTGGTAGAAAGATGCTGTGCCCAGCTCCTGACTCAAACCTTAAGAACTTTGCAGGCTCTGCCTCCTATCCTTTGAGACACAAGCTCATGGAGTCCTGAGCCACACTGAAGAGGTGAGACTTCCCTAAGGTTACCATGCTGGAATTGCCATGTTGGGATAACACAGCTCCACACCATGCTAGCCCTAGACTCTGTGGGTTCATCTGAGGACAAGCCACTGTGAAGCAGAAGGAGGTATTCCCATCAGACCCTTTATGCACGGCAGATTCATAAACAAAATGTAGAACTGCAGTTAAGGCACTAAGTTTGGGGAATTTTTTAATACAGCAAGAGTTAACCAAATGTGGACTTAGCAAACCCCTCATACCAGCAATCAAATTGTTTCTTTTATTTTTCCTCTTTTAACTTTTATTTTTAAAATTGTGGGGTATAAGTCATGGCTAGGCACTGTGCAGGTACCCTTATTGATGAGTGTGATCCCCCCTTCCCCAGGCAGATATTGACTACTGTCAGTCCCACCCCCCCCACATGTATGTTTATCACATCATTGTTCACAATAGCAAGAACATGGAACCTACCATGCTGCCCATCAAAAGAGGACCGAATTTTTAAAATGTGGTACATATACACAATGGAATATTACACAGCCATAAAGAACAAAATCATGAACTTCACAGCAACCTGGATGGAATTAGAGTTTATAATACTGAGTGATCGCTCACAGAAACAAAGAGCTGAGTATCACATGTTCTCATTCATAAGTGAACCTTGAACAACTATCATATTACTATAAGAAAAGATTTAAATTGTTTCTTATTCTTAACTCTTCTGATCTGATCCTGGGACTTGTCTATAAAGTTAGTAAAATCAGATTTTTTTCTTATTATTATTGCTGTTACTATTACTATTGTTATTATTTGAGTTGGGATCTCACTTTGTCACCCAGGCAGGAGTGCAGTGTCACAATCACTGCTCACTGTAGCTTCAACCTCCTGGGATCAGGTGATCCTTCCACCTCAGTCTCCCAAGAATTTGAGACTACAGGTGGGTGCCACTATGCCTGGCATATATATATCTTACTATGTTGCCCAGTCTGATTTCAAACTCCTGGGCTCAAGCAGTCCCCTAAGCTTGTCTTCCCAAAGTGCTGGTACTACAGGCATACGCCACCATGCCTGGCTACGTTTTTGATGTTTTGTGGAGACAAGTGCTCACTGTGTTGTCCAGGCTGGTCTCGAACTCCTGGGCTCAAGCAATCCTCTTGTCTTGGCCTCCTGAAGTGCTGGTGTTGCAAGTGTAAGTCACCACACCCAGCCTAATATTTCTATTATAATGGAAAGGACAGAAATGCCACTCATTGAGTATTTTATACTAAGCACAGAATTAAGCTTAGCACTATCTTGCTTAATCCTTGACGAGCCCACAAGAAACACCGTATGGTTAAACCAACTTGATGGATGAGAAAACTGAGTCTCTGAAAGTTAAAATGACTTGTGCACACGTTACAGGCAGTCTTCCAGCCCTGGGTTCAGAGGGATGATGTGGGTGGTGGGGTATTTCCTTCCTTCTTCATTACTTTCTCTCATTTTTTATTTTCTTTCCTTACTTTGCTTCTACATGGAAGGGAGTATTTGCTAACACAGAGGAGAGACAGAAATTATCTTTGCATGTCAAAGTTCTTCAGTATGAGGTGGGTGCAGGACAGATCACATAATTTATGAGATGGTGTAAAACATTCAAGGTCCCTGTTCACAAAGCAGGAAAAGATGGTCATTCAACGTACAAAAATATAAAGCTGTTTCCTTTCTGCCATGGTCTTTCTCTCAACTCCTTATGGGATTTTAAGTAGATGCATTCAAAATAAAGAAAGTGGAAAATGCTGAATTTTTAGATGATCTTTATAGTTTATTTCTCGATTGCGCAATGCCAGCTTTAAATGCAGACACCAGAGCGTCTGCATCAAACTCCCATGCAGAATCACCTTGTTGTACAACCTGAGCTCTGTGGCTATTTTCCAGAGAGTGCCTCTTCCTGTCCAGAGGAGACAAACATAAACCAGACTCAGGAAGGTTGGACTGAGGAAGAGAGGGCCCCCAGACACAGAGCCAGTGCAACGGTGTGCTGCTGGACATGGGTGTACTCACAGGAGTGTGTATACCCGCTCAGGCACCTAGGAACTCTGCCCTGCCATGCCGGGGGAGCACCTGCTCATTCAGGTCTGATGGCTGCCTGGGTTTCCCTCCTGCTATTCCCCTTCCCTGTGAGCCCATCACCCCAGCTGGTGATGGGTGGGTAACCTCCGAGGGTCTTGCAAATTCTGCACCAGGAAGTGCTCAAATCTTGGGTGAGTAGTGAGGGAGAGGCTTGTCACTGCTGAGTGGCGATCTCAGAACAGCCTCCTGCTGAGCGAACCATGGTGCTGCCAGCATAGGGTGGGGGTCACTGTAATTCACTGGGATTATATGCAGCAGTATACACTACACGCTCCAACATTGACGCTCAGTGTATATGCAGCAGTATACACTACACGCTCCAACATTGACGCTCCATGCTGAGGCTCCACTGTGGGTGGAGAGTGTCATGGCTGCTGGGTGGGTAGGGAGGGGTGGGGGAGGTGTCAGAGAGAGGATGGTGGAGGACTCACCCCAGGAAAGGGGGGAGAAGGTGGGATAGAGCATGAGCCTAAGATCCAAGCCCCGTGCTCCTTCTTTTCATTGGACTTCTCTTTCATAGACCATTCACTTCAGCACAGACCCTAGGACATGAACTTCATCCACAGGCCTTCCCAGTGCAGGACCCTGTGCAAATACACTGGTAACATGCCCTTGAAACTGGACTTGCGTGGGTGGACAGTATCAGCAAGAGAAAGTTGTATTTGTGCCATCCTCTGGATTCTCTGTCTCTCTCTCTCTCTCTCTCTCTTTTTTTTAGAGACAGACTCTTGCTCTGTCACCCAGGTTGGTTGGTATGCAGTGGTGCCATCATAGCTTACTGAAGCCTCGAACTCCTGGGCCTAAGTGATCCTCTTGCCTCAGCCTCCTGAATATCTGAGACTACAACCCTGCACCATTATGCCTGGCTAATTTTTTATTATTGTAGAGATGAGGTCTCGCTATGTTACCTAGGCTGGGCTAGAATTCCTGACCTTAAGCAACCCATGTTGGCCTCCCAAAGTGATGAGCCAAAGCATCTGGCCCTGATTCTCAATCTTAATATTCATCTCCTTGTTACATTTTCTCTTTGGGCCACTCATGATGACTTAGAAATAAGGATGTAAAGAAAGGGTTGCTTCTATAATGTACAAGACATATTAACACAAATATTTTTATTTATAATACCACTAATAAGGAAAAATACCACTTATTGAGCACTTACTATTTGCCAGGCATTGTTCCAAATATTTATGCAATGATGCTATGTGGTGAGTATTATTATGAACTTATTTTCTGATGTGGACACCAAGGTACAGAGAGGCTAAACGAACTTGACTCCCAGATCTGGCAGCTGGTAAGTCATGGAACTGCTGCCATGACCTCAAGCAGTCTGACTTGGGAGTGCACACTCCCCTACTGGGCCTCCCTATGCGTTTGTCAAATGACTGACAGTCTTCTTCAGGACTGGGATCAGAAATATCATGGGAGGTGGGGAAATGCAGAATTCACTGTCAGCACTAGCTGAGTTATTAATGAAGTAAGGAGACTGGGCAGGGTTCTCAATCCTGGGATTCCGAGAGATGGTGGAACAATCAGGGGGTTGATGAGCTGAACATCCTGATTCCCATTGTTCCAGAAGAGAATGTGTGACGGAAAACAACAGCATCCCCGGTCCCTAGAACAGCACGAGGACCACAAATAGCAGAGGGAGGGGAAGGAAGACCGGGGAGATATCTTTAGGCTCTGGAGGTTAATGCTGACGCTGGAGCCTCTGAGGCAGCATTGAGTGGAAGACACAGATGCCTCCTTGCACGGGCAGCTGCGACTGCCCTGCCAGGATATTTGGGCACCTGGGAGGGGAGACAACAGCCGCTGGTGTGACCCAAAGATGACACCAGCTCCCCTCCCCCCTGACTCTGCAGATGCTTGGATTAATCCTTTTTCAACACACATTCCCACATAGTTGCCTCCAGGGCAACCAATTATTCTCCTACAGGGATGAAGGTGACCATGCAATCTCACCATGGTTGGGCATCCACCCTGTGTCCAGACCTGGACTCAGCAGAAATGAGCTCTTGGAGAGCCTTTCAAACAACAAACTGAAACAGATTCTACTATTCCCATTTCACAGATAAGGAAAACTAAGCTTTCAAACCCCATGGCTAATATAAAGCAAAGACTTGACTTGAATCTGGATCTTGTCCTGACTTCAAAGCTCACGCCCATCGCACTTACACCATGCCCCTTCCCAGAGCAGAGTCAGGAGCTGATTAAGAGTGTGTCCTTTGGAGCCATGCTGGCTGGGGCCTACTTTGGGCTAGAGTGACCATATGATCTCCCAACTTGCCTGGGACTGAGGGGTTTTAGCTTTCAGTACTAAAACTGGGGCAGTCCTGAGCAGTTGGGAACATCAGGTCACGCACTTCTTAGCTCTGCCGCTACCTAGCTGACTTGGGCAAGCTGATTAATTTCTTTTTGCCTTAGTTTCCTCATCTGTAAAATGGAGAAAATGACCATGATTGGAGTATGTAAAGCATTTTAAAACAGTGCCTGGCTTACAGTAAGGCTATGGGCTCACTAGTGTCATTGATTTTTTTCATCATTGTGGTAGTTACCAATTCAAAAAAGCAGAAGCTATTTGCTGCTCAGTCTTTGCAGATAGGAAGATCTGGTGTACTTTGCCCCACCTTGGGCTGGTCAGTGTCCTTGATCAGTGTTGCCCAGTAGTTTGGTTCTGCCATCGAATGGGCTTATGGTCCTGGCAAGATGATACCGACAAAGCCCTGGGCACCGTGCTTGGCACTGCAAGGTCTCCATGCACCGTGGTAGCTCTGAACCTTACCAGTTGTCTTTCTGTGAAAGCTCTCCCCTTCCACCCTCCCCTTCCAGCTCTTTCTCTGCCTGATCAACCTTTGAGGTCTCCACGTGACATCGTGACATCCTCAAGGGAAAGTGGCAAGACAGTTCAAGTCTTGAGTTGTATTTGTTTCTTCCTAGGAGGGAAAATTTTGAGAGTCCCACCTCAGCTGCTTTAGCCTGTACACTGCCCCGTGATGCTTTGCCAGGAGCAGGGCTGTGTCTGACTAGGTTTGCCCTGCTTTTGTAGGAGTTGAGGCCCAAGTGCTTCCTGGCTAAGGGGACAGCTGTCTATTTGAAAAAGGGATTAGGATGCTAGCTTCTGGGAGAAGCCAGATCCACAGGCGGAGATTATGTGAATTTCCCATTTCTGGTCAAATGAACATAGATACTCCATGACTTGGGTCTGAGTCTCTTACCCATTGTGTGCCTGGCCCTGCATGGACTCTGGAAATGAGGCAGGAATTGCCACTTAGGACTCACTATAATGGGAGTGTCTATTTTCCCAATAAGAGATTACACTTTTAAAAGTAACTCAAATGTCTCAGCTTATAAGAATGTGGAAATGAAATAATAAAATGTCTCATTGTCATGTGTGATGTATTAATTTAGTTACAGAAGCAATATTTTAAATCACATACTATGTAAAACAATACATTTATTTCTAGTCCTTTCAGAAATCGCCACACTGTCTTCCAAAGAGGTTGCACTAGTTTGCATTCCCACCAGTAATGTATGACCCAGCAATTCCCGTCTTGTGAATATACCCAGAGGAACTCAAATAATTCTACAAAAAAGATACCTTCACACGTATGTTTGTTGCAGCTCTATTCACAATAGCAAAAGCATGAAACCAACCATGTTGCCCATCGAAGTGGACTGGATAAAAAAAATGTGGTACATATACACAATGGAATATTATACCCCTGCTCATCACCTTTCCAAAAAACTCTTTCTGGGCTAGGCCCAGTGGCTCATGCCTGTGATCCCAGCACTTTGGGAGGCTGAGGCAGGAGGATGGATTGATCCAAGGAGTTCAAGACCAGCCTGGCAGCATAGTGAGACCTCGTCTCTACAAAAATCTTTAAAGGATTAGCCAGGCATGGCCACAGGCACCTGTATTTCCAGCTACTCTGGAGGTGGAGGTGGAAGGATCCCCTGAGCCCTGGAGATGGAGGCTACAATGAGCCATGACTGTGCCACTGTACTCCAGTCTGGGGTGGCAGAGTGAGCCCTCAACTCAAAACAAAAACAAAAACAAAACTCTTTCCATGCGTCTTCACCACCTGTGTCTTGTTCATCACTGGGGCCGTGTTCTCAGGCCTCACCTGGTAGACATGAACGATTCACCTTTATGTCCCTCTGTGTTATTTAAGACACAACCCTTTTGCTCAACTCTGCCTTACACCATCATGAGAAACTTTATTCTAAGCTACACGAGACTACCCTTGTATTCAACTTACATTATGATAGGTTTTGTTCATCTGTCCCATAGATTTCTGTTACTATGTCTGATCTACAAAGGCTGATTAGCAACAATTTCTAACACTTGCATTGCTAGATCATATTCTTGTGAATATCTACTAGATCTACGTGAATATTTTTGCCCCCTCTTTCTTTTTAAGTTAATTCCATCAAGTGACTTGCAAGTTTCCACAACTGACATGGATTTAGGTCATTTCAGACTGAAATGCTGTCTGAAATAAGGTAATTGTGAGGGCTTTACCTCTGCACATGCCATGTGTAATATAAAATCTTTTTAAGCCCGGGGGGTGCAGATTACCGCAACAAGTGCTATGGTAAGGCTTAACAGATTGGCTGGGCAGACAGGTTTCAATATCCTCATTGTTATCATCAGTAATATCATTAGCAGTTGTCATAGTAACAGTCAACTCAACAAAGTAAAAGCAGCAATGAAGACAGGGCTGTCTCATTTGTGCTACCAGGATGCCATATTTTAGGAAGGAGAGAAAACTCAGGTAGTCCCTTCCCAAAGTTCAGGTTTGCCCTAGAAAGGCCACTTGAAAAGTTTCAAAACTCCAAAGAATTCTGCCCAGGGTTGTAGGCAATTGGGGTTCTTCCCCTCCCCCCACCTCCAGCTGTCCAGCATAGACTGGAATGTTCTGAGGGGTAAGGGGTATGGGACCTGGGTCCAGAATAAACCAATTCAAAGAAACCTGTCCCACTTAGAGGCTATGGCGGGGCGGGCCCTGTGTTGAACCCATTGCACGGGAATTTTCATTTCCTTCCCCAGTGACTCAGGAATAGGTGATATGTGCCCTTGTTTAACCTGCAGAGAACAGACTCAGCGTGGCGAGGACTTAGTCCAAATGTCACACAGCTTTCTAAAGTCTCCTTCAATCCTCCTGGGCATCTCCAGATCTTTCTCCTGCCCTTGTTAGCCTCAAGCACAATGCTGTTCTCTCTAGAGCAGGAATCCCATTTGGCCATTATGTGCTTCAAAACCAATCAAAACAAACCCAGTCTTTATCTAGTGCATGTCTCCCTCATCAGACTGAGCTCTGCCGGGGAAGGGTCTTTGTCTGCTTGGCTCACTGAGTGCCTGCTGTCTTGCACAATGCCTGGCACATAGTTGGTACTTAATAAGCAGCCACTGATGGTATGAAATAAATATCAGATGTGCGTGTCTAATACAGGGCATAATCCGATGGTGGCATCTCAGATGGGACAGTGTTCCTACCGTTATGAGAATGGGTCCCCGAAGTGCCTACCTGTGTGAGAAAATTAGAATAGTTTCCTGATGCTACCACTGCTGTCAAAATAATAATGATGATAATGACAAAATAATAATAATATTCCAGTTCTCAGGGAGAGAACCCTCTAGCTCCCTGACAGCCACACTGAGGCTAAGATAGACAAATGTCTCTGTTGTCTCTTATTCTCAGTGAGTTGACCTTCTCTTCATTCTCAAGTAATAGGTCTTAATTTGAGAGGCTTTTGAATGGCTTCTGGGGTTTCTAAGTGGAAGAAAAGACCAGAGCTTCACATTTCTTCTGCATTGGTTCTGGTTCAGCATTTCTGGTTAAACATCAGAGGAAACACCAGGGAGGCCTGTGGGGAGGAACGTGTCATCTCAAGTAAATATAAGAGACCAGAGAGAAAATAACCAGAATGTCAGGCACAGAACTTGGGACTTTGTGTCCATTATCTCCAAGTCTCCTAATTATTCTGTAGGTGCACAATCTGACCCACTTTTTATTATACAAAGAAATAAACACTCAGAGATGTTGAGTGACTTACCCAGCATCACACAGCCAGCTAGGGCACATCAAGGCTCTGAGGTGAACTCTGACGCCTGTTCTCTCTTGGAAACATGGCCTCCACCTGAGCCCAGTCTGTAGCGGAAAGACTGAGTGCTTTCTGCCAGCTGCAGAAAGACAGGAAGTGGGAAATTAATCTGAAATCAGCCAGGGTTCCCCTTTGCCTCCTTCCACGGAACAAGGGGCTGAGGATAGAGTGACTGATGGGGCTGAGGGGTAGCCCCACCAACCAACAGGATCAAAATGAGCACTGTAGTGTCTGACAGAATGGAGTGAAACCCTTTGAACCAGAAATTGCACCCATAGAATTTATCCAGCAGAAATACACTTGAGGGCAAGATATATGTATAGCATACTCAGGAAGCAAGGTGTTAGAGCCCAAACTGGACACAACCTAAGTGACCAGAAAAACGTGAGAATGAAACCCCTCAGAGCAGGGGAGTGGAGTCTCTGAATATGTGGGTGAGAACGAACTCAAATCTGGCTCTATCACTTTCTAGCTGTGTGACTTGGACATGATGTGTAATATGACCTCTTTCGTAAAGAACTACAAATGAGAGATAATAAGCTCTGTTTATCATATCATTTCTGAAAGGATACTATAGTTGTACTGCACTCACCTGAAATTCATGTCCACCAACACCTCAGCCTGTGATCTTAGTTGGAAATGGGATCTTTGTAAATGCACATAGTTAAGTATCTTGCCACGAAATCATGCTGAATTTAGGCCCTAGATCCACTGACCAGAGGTTTTATAAAACAAAGGAGAGGACGTTTGGACACAAATTAAGAAGATGATGTGAAGACAGAGGCAGAGCTTGAAGTCATTGTGACTTGCCATCTTGGCTTGTAGAGCTTGGCATCTGCAAGTCAAGGAATGCCAAGGATTGCTGGCCCTCCAGAAGCTGGGAAAGAGACCCGGACAGATTCTCCCTCAGAGCTTCCAGAAGGAACCATTGCTGTCATCCCTACCATCCCTTGATTTTGGAATTCTGGTCCCCAGAACTGTGAGGGAATAAATATCTGTTGTTTAAGTGACCCAGTTAGTGGTATTTGGTTACGGCAGCCCCAGGAAATGAATACAGATGCTAAAACAAATGAACACATCCCGCACTAGGGTGTGGCTTTGTAGATTTCTAGTTTTTAGTGTTTCTCATTGTTGGGGTGTTTAAAGGCCATGAAACTGTAGTATTTTTATGGTCACACATAAAGCTTGATCAGGAACTTGGTTCCATTCAGGCCCACAGAAGCAGGAGGGGAAAAAGTTGGGAAGAAAAGGGGGAAGGGGGGAGGGAGAAGGAGAGAGAGAGAGAGAGAGAAAGAAAGGAGAGATGAGGGGTAGGGAGAGACAGAGAGTGGGGGGGAGGAAGAGAGAGAGAGAGGGGATGGAGAGAGGGAGAAACAGAGAGAGAAGGAGAGAGAGAGTGTGCCCAAGTACAGGTCTCCAGTCTGTCCTGCTTCCAGTCTGTGCTCTTCTGGTCAGAGAGATCCTAGTCCAGCTGCTGGCTCCTGCCCACATAAAAGCCTCCGAAGGTCTTGCATCTTCACCATGGAACCCAGCCCTCAGCAGGCAGTTCCAGATCATTCTTCTCTCAGCATGTCACAGCATGTTGAGGCTTCAAAGCCTTAGCCCAAGACACTCATGGGGAAGGCAAAGCCCTAGGGGAAATACAAAACAAAACAAAACAATTATTTTGAGAAAGTGAAAACCTACCGTTTTTATTTCAAGACTCCCAAATCTCACTTGCATACAATAAATTGTAGAAGTTTATTTGGGCTGGGTGCAGTGGCTCACTGTAATCTCAGTGCTTTGGGAGGCAAGGGTGGGAAGACAGCTTGAGCCCAGGAGTTCAAGACCAGCCTAGACAACATAGCAAGACCTCGTCTGTACAAAAATAAAAATTAAGTGGGTGTGGTGATGCACACCTATAGTCCCAGCTACTTGGGAGGCTTAGATGAGAGAATCGCTTGAGCCCAGTTCAAGGCTACAGTTAGCTATGATCGCATCACTACACTCCAGACTGTGCAAAAGAGCAAGACTCTGCCTCTTAAAAAAAAGAGGAAAAGATTTTTTTGCTGGTCAGTACTTGAATCTTGAAATATAATCAATCCACATGGATGCAACTGGTTTAAATGCGAGTTGTCAGTCCATGACAGCCCATCAAAATCTAATTTGACATTATTAGTAAAATGAGTCACATAAATGAACTGGGATGAACACTTTACTGTGTTCTCACTTTCCAGCTTAATTTACTTCCAATTTCAATCCTTCCATTTGGACCATAGATAGCCTTATTGGTTAAATGTACACTGCCCAGCTCAGAGAGCCATGGAAGGTGCCAGCAGGTTTCGTAACCTATGCTTGGTGGCTACAACAAAGGCTGCAGTTTAGTACTTTGACCTATAGTTAACGATGATCTTTCTGTCCAGGCAATGTAACCAAGGCCAACTATGAAATCTACAAAGGAAATAGGAAGGGTCAAACAGGACAAAGAGGCAGTGTGACTGGGCCACCATGACCAAGGGTGGGCCGGCCCAAAATGTTTTCTTTATTTCCTTGAACCAATGGTATATCTTCGTCCTGAGAAATCTTGCCAATGATTGCACTTCATCACACCTACTAACATTTAAAGAATTCAAAGAAAAATACTTATCTTTTCTCCCTCTGAACTTGTAGATGTTTGAATCACTTGTATTTCCTCTTTTGCAATAGTTCTTGAAAGTCTGTGCCTAAACCTTGTGTGTCCACCTCTGGGAAGGCCCTGTTAGCCTTATCTGACTTTCAAAAAGTTGAGCTATAAGCTCCCTCCATCCAAAAGGATAATGTATTACAGCCTTAAAGACCCCCAGCTCTATCAATATTTATTTACAATACCAGGTATGCTCACCTCTGTGACATTTCTCTTCCTAGTCACTCACTAGGAATGCCTGTCCTCTCCTGGGCAGGGGACAGAGGATAGAAAATTCATGGTACAAATAATAGACATAGTCATGACCATCTTAGTAAGTCATGACCATCTTAGGTTTCACTGCCATTGCACATTTCAGAGATAAGGTTCAGAGAGGTAAATTCAGAGAAGTGAAGTCCCTGGGCCCAGACACACAACCAGAAAGTGGTAGAACCAAGATGGGCCTCAACATGAATGCTAAGCTGCTTCAACTTTTTTCCCAAATTGTGTGCAAATTCTAAACATTCTGAGTTCTCCATAAATATTTATTGAGTATCCAACACTCCTGCATAGAAGAGATTTGAGAGAAGAGAAAGTGAGATAACACGGCCAGGCGCAGTGGCTGAAGCCTGTTATCCCAGCAGTTTGGGAGGCCAAGGCGAGAGGATCGCCTGAGCCCAGGGGTTTGTGACCAGCCTGGGCAACTTGGTGGGATCTTGTCCCTACAATATATCAAAAAATTAGCAGGGTGTGGTAGTGGGTGCCTGTAGTTCCAGCTACTTGGAAAGCTGAGGCAGAAGGATTGCCTGAGCCCAACGGGTTGTTGATGCTGGGGTGGCCGTGAGTCTACCACTGCACTCCAACCTGGACTACAGAGTGAGATGCTGACGCAAAAAAAAAAAAAAAAAATATATATATATATATATATAAAATACAAATTTAAAAGAAGAAAAAGAAAATGAGATAATATTTATTGTACAACTGATGCCATGTGGGCTACTTATATCTCTCAATTTCTCCTCTCAACAAACCAAGGAAGTATTATTGTCCTTATTGAACAAGTGGAAAAAGTGAAGTTCAGAGAGGTAAAGCAACTTACCTAAGGCCACACAGTACAAATGCAGCAGAGCTGAGAGGCAGGCGTTGTGTGCTTAACCACTGGTCCTGTGTGTTTCTCCCACTGCGAGAATCTTCTTGTTTGGGTAGTATGAACGGAAGCCCGGGAAACATGCTCTGCCTTCGGCCATCTCAGAAGTGGGAGGAGCCAGAGGAAATAGAGAGTCTCTTTGTTCTATCTCAAAGGCAAATAATGTGGAGTTCCCAAATTCAAGCCAATAAAGGCCAATTTGTTATGGCTACTTCAGAGGAGGTGCAGTGGCTTGTCTGGGTGGGAGAATGCAGCGGGGGAGAACTCCTAGATTGGCTAAGGAGAAGCTCAATTACCATTCTCAGTGGATTCACACTGTTTTGAAAGGCCATCAGGCACTGAGAGGAAACAAGCGAAAGAGCATTACAAATTCATTATAGAAACTAACTGCTTCCATTTGTGCATGTGGCGGAGGACTTGGTGAAGTGCATAATTCCTCTGTATAACTTTGCCCTCTGGAAACCAGGTCCTGGCCAGGCCACAACTCGTGAAAGGCAAATTACTTAAGACTGGGGACCTTGTTTAGGGAGGTGGTGGCTGTGTCCGTGTGGGGGTGGTCATGATCTGCCTGCCCTTGAAGGAAGGATGTCTTGCCTAGAATCCTTGGTGCCATGTTTTGCATCATCGAATCTTCCCTCGCTTAGGGCAGGGCCCTGGGCACCTTGATTCACAGAGTGACCAACAGCTATGATCAGACCAACCATTGATTGGTCTAAGTGGGGTAACTGACTATCCTAGTCCAATTCTTCTTTGGGCAAACTGGATTGGAGAAAATAAGAGATTAGGCCAGGAAAGCTGTGGGAGTTAGACTGAGAGACCAGGAAAGAGATGTGAGATCAAAGTTCAAAAGACTCACTTTTTCTACAGGTCACTTGAGTAAAACTCTGGTTCCACCAATAGGATAAGAGATCGACAACCATCTTTTTTAGTGTAAGAATGTCAACCCCATGCTCGTAGGAGCCAGGAAAATACTGCAGATGTCCCAAACAGGCTGGGCATGGAAGAAATAGGGAGAAATAAAGCCTGAAGAAATGAAGGCAATGTGCATTGGGTAGAGGGAGTCGTCACTGCACTCTGGCCCACACTTGCCATGTGAGGATATGAATCCAGATGTTGTAAATTTGGAATTCATGTAAACCTCCTCTAATACTTAAATGTTGATAACTTATTTTGAAAATATGGTGATGACCAAACAAGCACATTTGCATGTCTTCTGCACATGGTGGTTCACTCTTTGCATTCTTTGGTATAGATTCTAGAACTTTCTCTACCCACTAAGTGGCGTTCAGCCCAAGATGTGTCTGTGAGCTACTCACAGGTGTTTAGTTACTGAAGAAGCAAAGGTCATTGGTTGTAAAGCATTTCTCCCATTGGACAGACTCTGAAACTAGTGTTATTATGATTTTTCCATTGAATTGTGTTTGATTCAGAACCTTGTGGTTGAGAAATGTTACTCACAGGTAGGGAATAGGAATCTTATGGGAATTTAAATCAAACTAAATATCTTGCAGCTACTCAAAGGCATAAAGCCCAACCTTGAACATTATATTTGACATCTTGGTGTGTAAAGTAACCTATCGTAAACGGTCCCTTGAAAAACTGACCAGTTTTGCTTATTAAACTTTATTTTTTCTAGCAAATTGTAAGCTTGCCAGTATGTCTCTGAAAGCATCAAAACTAATTTCTTTCCAAATGTTTTATTTTTTACTAAATTTTAAAATAATTTCCCTTTTTTCCCGGATCTGATTTAATTATATTTTACTGTATTTCCTCGACTCTGCTGTCTTTCCTCCTTAGAGATTAAAATTTTCACATTGTATTTCATTTTCTTCCCAACATGCCTGGGTGATGAAGTATGGCCATAGGTCATATAGGTAGAGGAAAACTGCATTTGTTTTTAGGATAATTATTTAATCATTAGGGTTCATGTTCATCTTGTATCCTTCTCTGAAAGTGGTTCAAAGCTGAGACCTGGATTTGCACTTGCTTGTGAATGAAACTTACTCAGGTTCCTGTGTCTCATTTTTCAAAGCATAAAATGAGGATGATAATGACTCCTGTGGTTATTGTGAAAGTGAAAAAAGAGAATGAATAAGAAGAAGTGGAGATACCAGATTTGAAGTCAATATTGTAGCTGGGAAATTCAAAGCATGACTTCTAGAAACTCAGGATAGAGTCAGTGTCTGTCTGATATTGAATCATATGCTTGGTGCAAGGAGAAAATTTAGCTCAGCATGGAGAGAGGAAAGCTTTCCATGGCTTTCATTCATTCAGGAATTATTTACAGGCTATCTTCTATGATCAATCCTTTTGTGGATTTAGGGGATCCCAAGTGAATCACGGCATCCATGGTCCCTGCCCTCACAGAAATTACTGAAGGGCATAATTAGTACTAGAATGAAGAAAGTCAGGTAAGGCTTCCTGGAGGAGATGTTACCTAACCTGATATCTGAGAATGTGTTGGAGCTAGGTGAAATGTGTTGGCATTGGAGGAACTGGAAGAGCAATCCAGGAGGTGGAACAGCAAGTGCAATAGCTCAGAAACAAGAGAGTCTATGGAGATTTTATTAGTTATCCACGCTGCATAACAAAATGCTACACTCCAAAATGTAATGGCTCAAAACAACAAACAAAACAGTATTTATAAGTCAGGGATGTGGTGTGGCTTTGCCTGAGGATTGACTCTTGGTAGGAGGCATCCATTTCTGGACACTTGGGCCTCTTCATAGAACTATTAGCAACATGGCAGCTTGCTTTCACTGCAAATGAGAGGGAGGAAAAGGGGGGAAAATGAGAGAGAGAGAGAGAGAGAGAGAGAGAGAGAGAGAGAGAGAGAGAGAGAGAGAAGAAACTATGGGCTCCAGAGTCTTGCAAATGACACGCTTTTGCCATATTCTGTTCATTACAAGTGAGTTAGAGAGTCACTAGGTCCAGTCCACACTCAAGGGGAAGAGATTACACACCTTTGTGAGTACTGGAGGCAGGATTATTGGGACCCTTTTTGAGTCTGCCTACCAGAGGCATGTCCAAGGATGATGATCTCAGTCTACACAGAGTACACTGTGTGAAGGGGAGTGTAGTGTGAGGTAAGACTGGAGAAGTGGGTGCGTGCCAGACTGCATAGACTCATAGGTCATTTTAAGAGTTTGAAGTTTGGTCCAAGAGTAATAGAGAAACACTGAAGAGACTTAAGGAAAGCTGGGACACCATCAGATTTGCACTTCAGAATGAACACTGTGGTTGCAACTTGGAAAATGGATTGAAGGGAGGCAGTAGTTCTTGCTAGAAGACTACTGCAGTCATCCAAGCAAGTCAGATGACTGCCTAACGTGGGGAAGGTGTGGAGAAGTTTAAAGGAAGTTGAAGAATTCAGGGATCCTCAGGGAGTCAAAGAAGCAGTACCTGAATGAATAGATGTGAGAAGGTTAAATGAGGGAGAAGAATAGGTCAAGGAGGATTCCTACAAATGTGACTTGGGCGGTTGGATACATGATGATAATATTCCCTGAAGTGGGGACCAATAGGGAAGTGTGAGTCTGGGCAAGAAGTTGATGGCATTGACTCTGAATATGCTACATTCAAAGGATCTGTGTAGCCCATCCAAGTGGAAATGGCCAGGGGGCAGTTGGCTCCTTGGTCTTTAGAGCCGTGGGGAGATCTGGGTTGGATAAAGACTTGAGAATCACCAGCATCTGGTACCTAATTGAAGCCAGGGGACTGGATGAGGTCTCCTCAAGAAGAAGACGTTTTTGCTTCGAAGAGGATAGGCCAGAGGAGATACAGGACACTGGAACAAGAACATGTAGGACATGGTGCCAAGATACTGTGTGGATCTGCTTACCACCTACTGGAAGAGGAAGATTCAACCCCATGATTCTCAGACATTTTCTTGCCTTTGTAGTTTGCTGTGGTGCTTTGTTTTCTGAATGATGCCACTGATTATTTGCAGATGGTGAGTAGTGTAAGAATTCTATTTCTCTTGGTCCTACTTTCATTTCTGTTCGCAGAACCTGTGGCTAGGAGTTAGGGGGTTGGAAAGGAATGGAGCAGGTTGGGAGGACCAGTTTCTTTATCACTGCAGGCTGGTGTTTACTCAATACCCAACTCTTTAGGGTTATTGCGTGCCCTTTCACCATGAGTCTTGAAAGAGTTTGAGGAGACAGTGGATAGAGACCGTTGTTGCCAACTTAAACTTCAAAGATGGTAGAGCGTACTGGTTAAAAGCGAGGATCATGGAGTCCCACTGTGCAGGCTCAAATCCCAACTTTGCCATTTATTAGCTAAGTGACCTGGGAAAAATTATTTACTATCTTTATGGCCCAATTTCTTTATCTATAAAAAAAAGAGCCAACAATAATAGTCTGTCTTATAGGGTTGTTGTAAGTGAAGGAAAGACTTGGAATGGTGCCTTGCACATAAAAGGGCTATATAAGAGTTTGTTAAATAAAAAGCATATAAAGTGCAGTAATGGGCAACTTTTGGAGTAACTGCCCAGCCTATAAGCCTTTATTTCTGAGAAGGTGCCTCTCATCCACAGGGATGGCCCTTAGCAGCCATGCTGGTGTCATGTGATCATCCCTGGCTGCAGCTGATTGGATCATGCATCAGCTCTAGAATCACGTTGGGCCAATCAGATTCTTTCTCACAGGACAACCCATTATTAGCCAGTCTCTGTTAGTGGTCGAATGGGATGGAATGCTGTTTTCTGTTATTCCAAGGGGAGCTGGGGGACAGGGGAGGGGGTGAGTAGAGAAAACCTGTGGGCTGTGGGTAGAGAAAGCGAAGCAGAGACCAGGTGGTCACAGAGAGAGAAGCTTGGAAAGAGGTTGTATGGGCTCATGGCATCTTTCCTGATCCTCCTAGACCTGAGTTGCCATCTCTGCATGAGATTCTGTCAGACAGATCTTTCTCCTCTCCTGACTCCCCGTTAAACTAGTTTGGGAGGTCTTGGCTAACTGCTACATAAAATAGTTTCTCTAAGGCACTTAAAATCACTGATCCCAGAGTTCAGCCAGGAAGGACCCTGTCCGGAGTCTCTTCCTTTTGGCACTTCTCATCTCCTTTTGCCCTTCTCCACTTTGCTCTGTGTCCATGGCCTGCCGTTTGTTGACTATACGCAGTCATCTTCTGGGGTCTAGTTGAGTTCAGTCAATAGGAATAAGGAGGGAAGACTGTGAGGGGGGAGTATTTCGTTCCCAGCCCCTTTCCTGAAGAAGCTCTCAGGCTAGCCATGCTTCTCAAACAGAGGCACACTGCTCAACATGACTCTCTCCTCTGCGTCATGGAAAACTCTCTTTCTTTGTCCCTTTGGACCTAGTGATGGCAACAACTCAGTTGCCACTTGCCCCAGGTTTCTGTACTCTGTTTTGAACTTTTGTTACACTATAGTGCATTCAAATGCAGTACTTTCAAAAATAAATCTTTCTAGAATGATCCTAATATGAGTCAGCTTTTCTGTTGACACTGATAAATTCTCTCTTAAAATGGGGAAACTGAGGCCCAGGATGTTTACTTGCAAGGCATCCTTTCTTTACACAGAAGTGTGGGACCATAAGAATGATCATGAAAGCTGAAGTCATGCAAAACTATCTTAAACGGTAGGAAAATGTATTGTTTGTCCTGTGACCTTTACAATGTTCTTTGCCAAAATATTAAAAATCCTTTTTGTCATTGGATATAAATGCATACAAAAATGCAAAAAAATTAAAACTATTATTTTGCATGCTGTACTCTACAACATTAGAAATATTGAAAACCAACTTATCAAGTGGGTTAAACAAAGGCTGCCTTTGCTCAATCCATAACAAGAGCTAGGGTCTTTTCAATACCTTGATGAGTCAGACTTCTTTCTAAGTTTGAATCAGCTTCAAACATTTTATTCTTTGTGCTTTCGATGTACCATGCTGTTCTGATTACTATAACCTTGTAGAATAGTTTGAAATCAGGTAATAGGGGGCCTCTGATTTTGTTCTTTTTACCTAGTATTGCTGTGGCTATTTGGAGTCTTTTTGGGTCCATATGAATTTTAGAATAGTTTACAACCCAGAAATTCCATTACTGGGTGTCTGCCCAAAGTGAAAAAAATCATTGTACCTACAAAATACCTGCACTCAAATGCCTGTCACAGCACTATTCACAACAGCAATGGTATGGAAACAATTTGGGTGGATTGGTTAAAGAAAATGCAGTACATACACCATGGATACTATGCAGTCATAAAAAAGGACAAAATCATGTCCTTTGTAGCAATATGAAAGCAGCTTGAAGCCATTTTCTTAAGTGAATTAATGCAGAAAAAAATCAAATACTGCATGCTCTCACTTTTGTGAGAGCTGAACATTGGGTACACATGGACATAAAGATAGAAACAGTAGACAACAGGGACTCTAAAAGGAGGGAGGAAAGGAGGGAAAAAGGAATTGAAAAACAACCTATTGGGTACTCTATTACTGTTTTGGTGACAGGTTCAACAGAAGCCCAGATCTCTCTGTCATGCAATACACCCAAGTAATAAACCTACACATGCACCCCTTGAATCTCAAATTTAAAAAAAGAAAAGGTATGAAAAAATGCTCAACCTCATTAGTAGTCAAAGAAATGCAAATTAAAACCATACTGAGATATCACCTAACTCCAGTCAGGATGGCCATCACGAATAACTCAAAAAACAACAGATGCTGGAGAGGATGCGGGGAAAGGAAACACTTCTACACTGTTGGTGGGAGTGTAAACTAGTACATCCTCTGTGGAAAACAGGATGACAATTCCTAAAAGACCTAAAAATCAGCCTCCCATACAATCCCACAATCCCCCTACTGGGAATATACCTGGAGGAATTCAAATCACTCATATGAAAAAGATACCTGCACACGCGTGTTTATTGCAGCATTATTCACAATAGCAAAAACATGGAACCAATCATACTGCCCATCAAAAGAGGACTGGATTTAAAAAATGTAGAAGATCTACATGATGCATGATGAACTATTACGCAGCCATAAAGAACAAAACTATAAACTTCACAGCAACTTGGATGCACTTAGAGGTTATAATACTGAGTGACCTATCACAGAAACAAAGAACCAAGTACCACATATTCTCATTCATAAGTAGACCTTAAGCAACTATTGTAATACTATAAGAAAGGGATTGGCAGTAGTGGGAAGCTGCTGGGGGGAGGCACACCTCATCAACAAGGGTAACTGCATAACGAACATTTGTATACCCAACCCTGAATTGTACTCCACATCTTTAAAATTAAAAATGTGATAAATAAATAAATAAATGAAAACTTTAAAAAATAAAGGAAGAAATAAAAGGAAGGTAATAGGTGAAACAAGACAAGATTGAGCATGTTTTAGTAAGCTGGCTAATGGGAACTTAAGTCTATTATACTCACTATTCTGTCTACTTTTTGTATATGATTGAAAGCTTTTATAATAAAAGGTTTAAAAAGTAAAAAAAAATGCTGGGCTCGGTGGCTCAGCCTGTAATCCCGTGCCTTTGGGAGGTTGAGGTGAGTGGATTGCCTGAGCCCGCGGGTTCGAGACCCGCCTGGGCAGCGAGACCTCGTCTCTACAATAAATCAAAAAATCAACCGGGCATGGTAGCGTGCGCCTGTAATTCTGGCAACTCGGAAGGCTGAGGCGGAAGGATCGCCGGGGCCCAGCAGGTCGAGGCTGCGATGGCCGCGAGCGGCCACTGCACTCCAGTCTGGGCGACAGAGTGAGACTCCAACTCAAAAAAAAAAATAAAATTAAAAAAAATTAAAATAAAAGTCATTAGCATTAAGATGTTGTAATTAGTGAAATCTATGCATATTGGAACTATGCTTATGGAACTGTGCATATTCAAACCATGTGGAGACTTTTTTATGTAGTAATTGCTTACTTCTGTTATTCCAGTAAATCATAATCTCCTTGAAGGCAGGGACTGCATCTTTTTTGGGTCGTGTATTTCCAGCATCCAGCCTAGAAGGTAGTTCAGAACTGGTACCCAAGAAACATTCATCAGAATCTATTATGTCGTGACGGATGTGTGGAGATGTGATTCTGGGCTTTCACTAACCTGTATGCTATTTAGGGCTGATCCCTTTGCTCTTGGGTCTTAGTTTTCCTGTCTGGCTAGTGGGTGGAAATAGTTAGATTAGATTTGAATTTCCCCCCAACATATTTCTCAAAAGACAGTTGTCTTGAAAGAGTGAAAGAAGCCGGACTCGGTGGCTCAGCCTGTAATCTCAGCTCTTTGGGAGGCCGAGGTGAGTGGATTGTCTGAGTCTGTGGGTTTGAGACCCATCTGGGCAACTTGGTGAGACCTCATCTTTACAATAAATCAAAAATTAACCGGGTGTGGTAGCGCGTGCCTGTAGTTCCAGCTACTTGGAAGGCTGAGGCAAAAGGATCGCCGGAGCCCAGCAGGTTGAAGCTGCAGTGGCCAGGAGCAGTCACTGCACTCCAGTCTGAGTGACAGTGAGATCCCAACTAAAAAAAGAAAAGGAAAAAGAAAGTGAAAGAGACATCTCAGGAAAAGATTCTGTGCTCAAGTTGCCCTGGAAATTATTGCCTGTCCAATCCCCCTTTAGGAATTCACCATGTGCTTTAGACACTGAAGCCTCTGAAAAGTCCCATAAGAAAGAAACATGCTTCTTTTTATTTAAGGCAGAATTTCTCATCTCCTTGTTTCCCATCTTTACATGCCATGCAGCCGGCATTCTCTAACACTCATTTTGAAGCTCTCTAGTGTTTCTCAATTTGAGCACTTCATGAGTCTGGAAACCTGTAGGGGTACCACTACTATGCCCCAATCTGACCCTGGGCAGAAACACATCACAGTACAAGTTGGCCGGAGGAGAATCACTGCCACGTCTCTTTGAGAAAGAGCACACGTAGATGGGCACACAGTAGCCAACAAGGCACAGTCTCCTCTCAGCATTTCCCTGCCTTCCTGGACCCGAAGCCCTGCTCTCTGCTCGAGGATCGCCACACGTGGGGTGCACATGTATGTGCTGTTTTACTTCTTCCCATGCCGACATTACTTTCCAATTTAAAACATGTACTTGTACCCTTCCATGCTTCCATCATGGACTGCAGATGACACCTCTCCTTGTCTCTGACACAGCTGAGAGTTTTGGAGGCGGATAGTAAGAAGGAAAACCTAGGTGTGTTACTTTTATTGATGTTCCCCGAGTGGGTTGAGGCTTTTGGGAGACAGATAGATCTATCATGATCTGTTTTCCATAGATAGAGCTGTCCTGGAAAGTGACTTTACTTGAAAGATGTGTAGACGTTCTCATGACATCCCTGAAATACAGATTTACCCCCCTTTAAGGTGGAGAATGGACTGGGGAGGTGGTCAGGAATAGAGTGGTCAAAGATGGAATTCAGAATAAAAGATCAGAGTTAGAGTGGGCTGATAGTTTGAGACCAGCCCGGGCAACTTAGCATGATGTCATCTCTACAAAAAATCAACAAATTAGCCAGTCATGGGGGTGCATACCTATAGTACCAACTACTCAGGAGGCTAAGACGGAAGGATTGTCTGAGCCCAAACGATCGCGACCCCAGTGAGCCATAATCATGCTACTGCACTGCATTCCAGCATGGGTGACAGAGTGATACCTGACTCAAAAAAAAATATTGTGAGCAAAAAAACAGGGGTTAAGTTTAATTATTCTGGCGACCTTTGCTTGTTGACTGCTTGTCATCTTACCCTGCTCGCTAGGAAAGGAACTCAATGTGTCTGTGGTGGTTACAGCCTGCCTGGAGAAATGTAGGTCAGCGTGTGTGATGACTTTTCTACCATCCATATGGGTCTCATGTGGGTGCATAGAATATTCTACATTTTGGCTGCATTTTCTCCGTGTGTGTATGTGCGTGTGTGCGCGTGTGCGAATTCACACATTTGGTCTGTGGTTCTTTGATCCTTAAACTTACGTTCGAGCTCTTATGATACACATAGTTCTGTGATAAATTTTTAACAGACTTTTCCATTGTCAGAAGGACACATGTGGTCTAAGTCACAGAATCCTCTCAAAGATACGTAGCCAGAAATAAAAGTCAGCGTGGACTTGATGTTCTGTACTAGAAGCCACCTTCACCAAGATGGTGGCTTTGAAGGTCAAGTGGGTGGGAGGGCAAAGATTTACTAAGAGGAGGCTGGGACCTTGGTCTCAGGAAGAAGCAGAAGTGATTAAGGAAATGGGTCAATGGCAGGACCCAGAAAGGTAGTGTAAATGAAACAGCCTGAAAAATAGATGAGTCATCAGGGGATCAACTTACAGCTAGATGAATAGGTCAACGAGTCTTCTGTAAAATGCAGATATCCAGAGCCCGTGCTAAACCTCCTGATCACAGTCTTCAGGGTTGGACCTGCGTGTAATTAAAGTACCTACCTCCCCAGGGGCTGTATAAAGTCAACCTGGAATGATTCTAGGAGGAGTCTTTAGGTAATTAGGTCAATTAGAGTCATGTAAGAGTAGTCTGGGGCTCCTCCCTACCTCCATGTTCTTCACCAGAATTGAGGACAAGATACCTCACCCCTGTCCCCAGGAATAATTTGGATCTGATTGGTGAGCCTTGAAGACTCTTTTGAGTATTATTTTATAGGGCTGGAGTTTTCAGGACAGGGCATAATCCTCTGTCTGTCTGTCTTTCTTCTCTTTGATGTCTTTCTGACTAGGTGACACAGAGCTACAACCTCGCCTCTTAGAAACTGTTCCCCGCCCCTAAGTGTCCAGTGTTGGTTTGCAGCTGAGATAATATGAGGTGAAAGAGAGCTGGATTCAAGGTTGACTTTGGCCTGAGGCTATTTAGACTCTAACTAGAAAAGAAGCCGTCCATGTGGTGTGACCCAGCCCAGGTGACTCTCAAGCCCTGCCTTAGAATTTGGCACCAAAGCCTCAATCACAACACAATGCTGTTTTACTTTCCATTTGTCTTGCATTGTGTTGACTCCCTTTGGGAAGGAGCAACAATCAGGATTTGGTATTTCTGGCTCCTTGTCCAGATGCTTTCTAAACTTACCTCCAGTTCTACCAGAATTTCAAATGCTGGCATCCAATAATTAGAGGAAAGAAGAAAGCAACATTTATTTGAAGATCTACTATGTGCCAAACACTTTATAACTGTTGATCTCCTCTTACTCTCATAATAACTGTGCAAAGTTGGCATTTTAGCCCCCTTTTATAGAGATGGAATCTAACAGAATAATGACTTTCCTTTCTTGGAAGGTTGGTGCATGGCAGAGAAAGGATTCAAGGTCAAGTCTGGGCCTTCTAAAGCATATATTCTTTCCTGGACATGATCCATCTTCCTGAGGACAGCTTAGTCTTGGCAGCCTTAAGTTGGCACCCAGCTGAGCGGTGAAGGAACATTAATACAGGAAAAGAGTCATGTGTTATCTTAAATATTACCACGGCTGTTACAACACCTTTGGAAAAGAATTATTCTCAGTCCCCAAACTCACCAGTGTCTGAAAATCGGATTAACCAGACCACTAACTGACTCATGGGCCCTGGCCCTTGAGGAATTTTTGTGAAGGTGGAACAATGAGAGTATTTTGGGTTTTTGTTGGGTGTTGTACTTCACACCATAATGTCACCTTGTCTTCTTATACCACAGTGTCACAATGTCTTCTTGTCATGAATTGGGAAACAAATTTGCTGCGGATTGGCAGTTTGGGTGAGAACTAGGAGGAACTTGGGATTGTGGGCCTGGCAGGGGTTTCTTGGAGAGGGTGTGGGGACGGGGTAATCACAGGGCAGTTATGAGTGTCTCCACATTCAAAGGATACTCCTTATTGTTGCTTTTCTAGTTCTGCCTTCTCCGAGTCACTCCCAGGATTTAAGAAATGCTTTCCAATTTCTTTCTTCCTCTGTCAGATGGGCTGTTCTGAAGTTTCTCAGGAAAGAGTTAAGAGCTTCATGCTGGGATAGAGCCTTTTTCTTGGAAGTAAGGAAAGAGGTTGGAATACTTCTTTCTTTTGAAGGTATTGCTTTGGAAACCCTCATAAAAGCTGCCAGTCCATGAGATGTAGGTCACATGCAGCCATTTTGGTAGAGTAGTGAAGAACCTGGGTTCTAGAACTTTCTATGAAACTGTTCTATATCTTACTCTCCCATATGGTAGTGAGTAACCTACATGTCGCTATGGGGCACTTGAAATGTGGCCAATGCAACTGGGGAACTGAATTTTAAAGTTTAAGTAGAGCTGTTCCTTGACTGACAGTGGGGTTACATCCCAATAAACCTACTGAATGTGAAAAATGTCATATGTGGAAAATGCATTGAATATGCCTTACCCACTGAGCATCGTAAATTACCCTAGCCTACCTTAAAACGTGCTCAGAACACTTCATTAACTTACAGTTGAGCAGAGTCATCTAACACTCAGCCCATTTTATAATAAAGTGTCAAATATCTCATGCAATTTATGGAATACTGTACTGAAAATGAAAAACGGATTGGTTGTTTGGGTCCTCAGAGTATGATTTCTACTGGATGTATAGCGCTTTCACACTATTTTAAAGTCGAAAAAAATATGAATCAAACCATTGGAAATTGGAATCTGTTCATACTGTACTTTAAAATGAAAGCATCACATGTGACTGTGTTGACAGCACATTCCTAGAGTCTTTCAATTTCAAGATTCCTGACTCTACCACTTGTAACTGTGTTACCTTTGGAAAGTTGCTTCACCATTGTGAGCCACAGTTTCCTCATCAGTAAATGAGGATAAAAATGGTACTTAACTTGTCATACTGATGTGAAGATTAAACAAGTTGATGTGTTGAAATACTTAGCATGATGTCTGGCACCTAAACTTTCAGTAATGTTAGGGAACAAAATCTGAGGAAGGAGGAGAAAAATAATGTGGAGATATGAGCTGGTTGTTTACACAGTAGGCGCTTTATCCATTTTGCCTTATAAGTAGAGCTCCAATGTTTCCCATGAATCACTTGGTTCGGTCATGTACTTCACAAGAAGATGGGTTCCTCCTCACCCCCCATCTCACAAGAGGGTGAGTCCCTGAGTCATGTCTTGTCTAAGCCACGGTGGCTCCTTCCTGCTTTCCACTTAGTACTCGTGTGAGAAATTTTCCTATAATCTCTCAAAGTGTCCCCTGCTCCTTGGAAGTCTCCAAAATAGCATAACTGTTTCTCTAGTCATCCATATTCAAAGCAAAAACAACAATGTTTTGAGGCCAAAGGGGAACATTTCTTTCCATCTATCTCTGCTTTTTCTATTTGCTCGAGTTCCCTTCTAACTTTTCTCTTCATTTTCCACCAGATGACAATACTCAGATGCCTGGTGACCCTGGGACTCATTGGGTGCTGGGCTATTGATCTTGGCAGTGGACCCAACTCATGTGTCACTAGGTTATTGGAGACAGTCAATAGTCAGAATGACTTCTCTCTGCCTTCTGACTGAAGAAAGTGCAGGCTTTGAGGAAAGGAAAAGACTTTTAAATAGCCAAAACATGACTGAGTATATGCTCATTAAGAAAGATATGACATACTCATGGTCAATTAAGCTTGATGGGGCTATAAAGACAGGACTCAACACAAACTGTTGTGAGTTTTCTAATCTTGCTGGAGCTTGGGAGCCGAGATAATATGTGTGTGTGAGTGGAGAAGGTGAATATAAGTAAGAATTTCTGAAAAATCTGATTTCTTGAGATATACTTCATTTGCAGTTGTTTTCCTACAAGTTTGTCTGCTTTATAATTCAGAACTATTATCCATCTCTACACATGCCAAAGGTTTATAAATATTCAGGAGTTCAGACTCAATTTAGAATACAAGTTATACGTCTTTAGATGTGGAAAGGATTGCAAACGGTACCTCGTGACAAACTCTTCATCTTGTTAGGGACTCCTCCAGTGCCACATAGCTTATATGGAAATTGAATTTGGAACTTAGAGTCCAGGTTAACATTCTTTTCACTGAAATCTTTTGACCTGCTCTGGCTACTTCTAATTCTCATCCTTCCATCCTAGGAAGCCTTCCCTGACCACACTCTCCTTGCCTGCCTCCATACTCCCATGATCCTTTGTGTTTTGCTATCTCACAATACCATCCACTCTGTTGTATTCAGTTGTTTACTTTCCCACTACCCTGTGTGTTCTTTGTGTACAGAAACTATTTGGTTTACCACTGCCAGCGGTCTTCTGATAAGTGTTTATCAACTAACTCTCCAAGGGTTAAACACACACACACACACACGCACACACACACACACACACACACACACACACATCCCTTGACTTATAGTGTTTGCCAGTTTCTGTGGTGTAAATATTCCCACTATATTCAATTTCAAGCTACCTAATGTGATAGAACTGAATGCAAAGCTGGGAAGAGATGTGCAGTAGCCCAACATTATATCATATTTCTATCGTGCGAACATAACAGATGAAAACCTGATGAATGTAGGTAATAGGAACATGTACAAAATACTCAAGAAGTGGTGAGTTTTGAGTACTAATTGCCTTTGTCTGCAATATACATTATTTCAATGGATGTGCATCTACCCAAAACACACAAGTGTTCAGCAGTTTTTAACCAAAAACCCCATGACCCCATGCCCTACCCTCCCTATTCACCTGATCTCAACCTGAATGACTTTTTTTTTTCATTTTCCCCAAAGACAATAACATCCTTAAAGGGAAATATTTTGCTGATATGGAAGAGGGCAGAAAAAAATGGTGCAATCACTAAAAGGCATCAAAATTGAGAAGTTCAAAACTGTTTTGAGCAGTGGAAAAAGCGTCTTGATGGGTGTACTGCATCAAACAGATAGTACTTTGAAGGTGACTGAAGTTTAAACATCAACTGTTTATATTAATCCTGTTTATGTATAATATACTGGTGTTCCATAAAAGAGTATACACATTCTTTTTTTTTTTTTTTTGAGTTGAAGTCTTACTCTGTCACCCAGGCTGGAGTGCAGCAGCGATCCTTCTGCCTCAGCCTTCCAAGTAGCTGGAACTACTGGTGCGTGCTATCATACCTGGCTAATTTTTGAATCATCATAGAGACGAGTTCTCACCAAGTTGCCCGGGTTGGTCTCTAACCCACAGGTTCAGGCAGTCCACTCGCCTAGGCCTCCCACATTGCTAGGATTACAGGCTGAGCCACCAAGTTCGGCCAAGGAATACACATTTTAGGAGATATTATCTATGTATTACCTTTCGAAATTGAATTGAATTATGGTAACAATGTGTAATATGATATTTGCTCAAAAGATGGCATTAATCAAATGAATGCTGTCATCACCATGTGACAGGCAGGACAGTATTACAATTTTAATACAGCTTTTTTCTTTCTTAAAATATGTATGCATTTGTTTGTTACCCTCTGGATATATAAATATTTGTATATAAATAAATATAATATAGTATACAAAAATAAATATATATAAATTTATATTTATATATACATATAATGTTTATATATAGTATATAAAACTATTATATATAGTATATATAAAACTGTTTACATATAATTCCAATCTATATTAGTGAGACTATCCTAGTTATTACAATGTTGAAATACTATCAAGCATCTAGTAGACAACTATTTCCTTAATTTTCCTGAGTGTCCTCTTTTGTCCAGTGGCAGCCTCAGTCCCTCCCTTAGGACTTCCAGACCATACAGTGACCGTCAGTTGATGGGGTAAGCCCTGGCACTTCAGGTGTTGTTGAGTGTCTGTGCCTGATGGATTCCCCGCAGTCAGAGCCATGTTGATTGTTTAATTAGTTATCTCTTGCTGCATAACAAATCCCCCATAACCTAGTGGCTCAAAATAACATTTATGTATTATCTCACAGTTCCTGCAGGTCAGGAATCTAGACAGGGCTTAGCTGGGTTGTTTGTCTCAAGGTCTGTTACAAGACTGCTATCAAGGAGACATCCAAAGCCAGGGTCTCATCTGTAGGTTCAACTGGGGAAATATCTACTTTCAAGTTCCACATCGGTAGGTAGATTCAGTTCCTTGATGGGCTATGGGGCCAAGGGTCTCAGTTTCTCACTGGGTGTTGACTGGAGGCCACATGGAGCTCTCCAAATTGTCATCTTGCTGCATCAAAAAATGCAAATTGATAAGGTGTTCACATTGAGAGAGAGTGTGCTATCATGACTGTAGTTACAGAGTATTAAAGTCTAATCCTGGAACTGACATTCCTTCAACAATACTGTAGTCTATAAGCTAGAAGTATGTTACTCAGGGGAACGCATGCCAGGGGTTGAGGGAATGAACTGGGTTCACACTAGAAATCTGTTGCCATTGCCCACAGTTGTCAAATGTCTTGAACATCACACCCATGTCTTGCCTGCCGGATTCCATGTAGGGAGACACTAAGTTTTGTTGGTGACTATGTTTCTAATTCTCAGCACATATTTAGGTACCCCAAGACATTGTTTCCATCCCATTGTCTATATTTTTCTGTCTTGTTTCATTCTTCCATGCCACTTTACTTGACAAATTCAGTGTGAAATCTTTTTTTTCTTTTTCTTTTTTAGTGAAATATGCTTTTCTGAGTCAATGGAATCAATTTTAGGGTCACCTCAGATTCTATGGGACAATTACTGCTGCTGCTCCTTTGATTAACAGAGCAAAACAGAGCTGATTATAAAAAAAGATTATCCCCCCTACCCACGCCAGGTCCCTGGGACTGTAATTCACTAAATACCCTTGACATGGTCAGTGAATCTCCCCAAACACCTAACTCACGTTCACAGAGTAATTTACTCACCTGGAGCACTGGTTCCCTAAAGACTCCTATAACTGAAGTGTAATTTTCCTTAAGGAGTTAGGTGGAAGAAACCCCAATGCTAAAACCTTGGTGATCCAGGAACATGTATTTCCCATCACACCTTTTCACTAAATCTCTCTATTTGTGTATTAAAATAAAACAGCCTTGAATATCTATTAAATAGTACAGGAGATCATAACCTAATGCTGCAATACAATTTCTCTTGGTACCTTGGGGGGAAATAATTCATTATTATTTTTCTATATAACTCATAAAATGGGGAAATGATTTAATACGCAGAGTAGAATTAAATTGTTTCCAAAGTGGCCAATTTTCACAATGTTTAAAACAATGCTGCGTTCCCTAGCATGGTTCCAATATCCTTTGACACTTTGTAAAGATTCTGGGGAATGTCACTGTGTGTGGATTGGGTTCTGGCTTCTTATTTTTTCCCTGTAGAGTTTCCCGATGCATCTGAGCCCAAGAGAGAATTGTCCAGCCACCACCTGGAGTCATGCTGCAAACACATACTCTGGTGGTTTTGTGATCTGTAAATTGTCCGTCCAGGAAATCATCTTGCCTCAAGTCAGGTACCACATTTCACTGAAACTCTTTCAAAGTCAAAAACATTATATTTGGTTTTGTTTAGCATTTTGAGCCAATTTCTAAGAGCTCTTAGGGGACTAAAGGTGACATATATCAAATGCCTAGCATGCAGCAGTGAGTAACACTGACATGCTACTTTCTAAGGGCCTGTTTCAAGTGTTTTTAAACATAATACTTCACTTATCTCTCACAATACCCTTATGAGGTGGGGATTATTGGTATCCCCATTTTTCAGATGAGCAAACTGAGGCAAGTAGGCTTGGCTCCCAAGTTCATGCTCTAATCCATGATGCATTACTACTTCTCTAGAAGGTTACCAAAGATAAGTAGTAATTCTTATTATCTGGATATTCCTTAAGAATATCTCAAACTTGCCAAAGAGACAACAAGGATGATTTCCACAGATTTACTATACTGGGCTTTCCGCTGTATTCCATCCATGAATTGCTGAATGAAAAAAGAGTTTCAAGATAAGATAAGTTGGAGAAATTCTCAGGATTTTGGACCAAAGACTCTTAGAAGATTTACAGAAAGGGAATTTGTTAATTTTATTGTATTATTATATTTATTTGTTTGTTTATTTAAGTCAAGATCTCACACTCTCACCCAGGCTGGAATGCAGTGGTGCAATCAATGCTCACCACAGTCTCAACCTCCTGGGCTCAGGTGATCCTCCTGCCTCTCTGCCTCTTGAGTAGTTGGGACTACAGGTACATGTCACCACACCTGGCTAATTGTTTAGATTTTTTTGTATAGAGGGGGTCTCTTTATGTTGCCTAGGCTGGTTTCAAACTCCTGGCCTCGAGTAATGCTCCTGTGTCAGCCTCCCAAAGTTTGGGATTACAAGCGTAAGTCACCATTCCTGGCCTTTGTTTTGTGTGTGTATTTTAAGAAGTGTTTCTCAAACTTAGATGAGTGTGGAATACTTTATTTTTTAAAGCATCTTATCTTCCTGTGCCATACCTTCCTGTGGGTTGGGGTTCCACAGACACACTCTGGGAAATGTTCCACCTGGCTATTGAGCCCTGGGTGGATAGTGTCTAAGGCCATTCCTACAGGCTGGGGGGTTCCTCTAACAGACAGCATTAACTTGAGGTCTCTTCACTAGCTTGGTCAATCTAGGTGTCAAGGGGATCAATCCTCTCCAGGGAAAGCAATAGACTCTCACTTCTCCAGGGTCTTGCAGAGTCAAGATGGATTTCATTAGTGCTAGGATACCCCAAGGGTAGATCGAGTTTCTTTTTTTTCATTTTTATTTTAAATATGTGGGGCATAATTCAGAGTTAAGTATGCAAATAGTCATTGTACAGGCAAAGTTTGGGCCTCACTTTGGTCCCCACCTCACCCAGTTCAAGATCGGGCACTCTTATTGATGAAGTATGCTCCCTGTCTTCCACTGGCAGTTTCCTGCTACTGCCAGTCCCTTTCTTATAGTGTTATGATAATTGTTCACTTATGAGTGAGAACATGTGGTACTCAGTTCTTTGTTTCTGTAGTAGATCACTGAGTATTATAGACTCTAAGTTCATCCAAGTTGCTGCAAATTTCATAATTTTGTCCTTCTTTATGGCTGCATAATATTCCATCATGTATATGTACCACTTTTAAATATTCCATCATGTATATGTACCACTTTAAAAAAATCCAGTCCACTTTTGATGGGCAGCATGGTTGGTTCCATGTTTTTACTATTGTGAATAATGCTGTAATAAACATACATGTGCAGGTGATTTTTTTCATAGAGTGGTTTCAGTTCCAAGCTTCTTAAAACAACGATAGTGAAAGCAACTTCATGGAGAACTTTGGAAGCTATGTCTAGGATGTTATGTATTTTATGTCCTGATCCTGATCAGCACAGGACACCAGCAGGTATTTTCCATATGTCCTCTTGCCTGTGGATGTCAGTTCAAATGATTTCTCTAACACCGAACCTTAGAGAGGTTGTGGTAGAAATGAGCCCCACGATTTCTGCTTTGGAGAGAAGAGTTGACTGAAAACCCCAGTAGCAGCCTCTCTAGATCCCCTGCTGTGTGACTGCTGAGATCATGTTTCTCCTGAGCTGCTTCCAGTCAGTAACTGAGCCTGGCGGAGATAAACTCTCTGGCCATTCCTGCAGGCTGCAGGATTCCTCTAACAGCTGGCACTAGCTTGAGGTCTCCCCATGAGCCTGGTCAAGACCTGGATCTGCACTGTGGTCTAAGGCTCTTTCTTCCAAGTCTTCCTTCCTTCCCCCCTCCCTTCTGTGACATCAGACCTGGACTGAAGGGTCTCCCTGCCCACGACTGCTTTCCCCCCCTTGATCCATCATAGGGATTTTCCTCAATAAATCACTTGCACATCTAACCCTGTCTTGGAGTCTACCTCTCACAGGGTCCTTAGGCAGAAGCCAAGACATCTTCGTCTTCTGCTGCCATCTCAGAGTTTGACGGCCATATTTCAGGTTAGGATCCTGTTTTTGTGGCCAAAAGCAGAAGTCAGTCAACAATAGTCCACAGGTCAAGTCTGGCCTTGCTGCCTATTTTTGAAAATAAAGTTTTATTGGAACACCACATTCAGGTCCTTTTGTTCATGTATTATCTGTAGGTGCTCTTGTACTACAATGGCAGAGTTGATAGTCACTGCAGAGGTCACACAGCTCACAAAGTCTAACACATCTACTCTGG
Organism: Carlito syrichta; assembly: GCF_000164805.1. NCBI lineage: Eukaryota > Metazoa > Chordata > Mammalia > Primates > Tarsiidae > Carlito > Carlito syrichta. The sequence goes on from NW_007258841.1 coordinate 423,226, forward strand.
CTGTTGACAGAAGAAGTTTACCACCTCCTGCTTCCGCACCATGATCAACATGTCTGGTTCTTTCAATAGCGTTTGGATAAATAGCTTGGCCCCTACCCTTAGTGTGCATCAAATTTGTTAATAAATAAAAAATCTGAGAATTAGAGGTGATAGTTGAGAAGTTGTTACTGAGCACACTCAGTGCTTTTTGTTTTTGAGTTGGAGTCTCACTCCGTCGCCCAGTCTGGAGCGCAGTGGCACGCTCATGGCCACTCCAGTGTCTACCCGCTGGGCTTCAGCGATCCTTCCGCCTAAGCCTTCCAAGTAGCTGGAACTTACAGGCGCATGCTACCATGTTATTTTTTTATAAATACTTTTTTTTTTATAAATATTTTTTTATAAATAAATACCATGCTATTTTTTTATTGTAGCCGAATGTGCAGCTCAGGCAATCTATTTGCCTCAGCCTCCCAAAGTGCTGGAATGACAGGTTGAGCACTCGGTACTATTTAAGGCTCTGGGACAGATATATTCATTTGTTGAACAAATGTTTACTGATCACCTACTACCATAGGTGTTCAGGCAGATGTCAGGTTGGATATATTCATTTATTCTTTTATTTTTTATTTTTTAGAAAGCAGGATTTATTGAGAGGACAGAAAAGCTCCCACAGTGGGAGGGGACCAGAAGGGGTTGCCCTAATTGATTTTTTAACCAGTGGTTTACTAAGCCCTGGATTTGTGCCCCATGAGGTAAGATAGACTTGGAGAAGGATCTCGTGTGGTCCTTGAGGAGTATCTCTGGAGTCCAGATGCTATTACTGACCTCCTCACTGCTTTTTTCTTTTTATTTTCTAACAAAACTCCAAGTTTATTCAAGAGACAATGGCCAAGCCCAGAGAATCATCACAATCGATCTATGTCAGTATCAGAAAAATCCCTTTTGATTTACTTGGGCTTGTTCCAGAATGGGCAATTGACTCACATCTGACCAATAAGATGTAAGCAGCATCCTGAAAAAGACGTTCAGCAAAGATTTCCTTTCCTATTAAAAGCCATCAGCAAGGAGAGAGCCCTTTCTGCTAGCCCTGCTTCTCCCCACTTTGGATTTTATCTTGTGAGGGCTTGACGTCAATTGAGGCAGTAGCCATTTTGTGACCATGAGGGCAAGGCCAGGAGAATAGAGAGGTTGCCCCTTGATATAGGCTAAATGGTTGTCCCCTCCAGCTCTGATGTTGAAGTGTGATTCCTAACAAAAAAGTGGGCTAGTGGGAGGTGCTTGGGTCATGAGGGCGGATCCCTCATGCATGGCTTTGTGCAGTTCTCTAGGTGATGAAAGAGTTCTCTCTCTATTCACATGAGAGATGGTTGTTTAAAAGAGTCTGGCAGCTCCTTCTCTATCTTTTCTCCTGCGTTTACCATGCAACACACCAGTTCCCAGTGCCATCTGCCACAAGTCAAAGCCTCCTGAGGCCTCACCAGAAATGGAGCAGATGTTGACACCGTGTAAAATCAGAAATCATGAGTCAAATAAGCCTCGTTTCTTCATAACCCACCAGCCTCTGGTATTTCTTAGAGCAAGCCAAAATGGTCGAACACATCCCTGATCCCTGCCATTATCAACCACTCCAACAACCCAAGAGGTGCCTGGGACAAGATTCTTGCTAACCTTCTACTTGCCTAAGCCGCCAAGGGTTCCATTTCTCTTCCTCACATCTCAAAACACCTCAGATCCCTAGTACAGCTTGTGTCCATGTGCCATAGATTTTTGTGGGTTGCTTTTTCCATTTGTTTCAAGAACGTTTTAAATTTCTTTTTAAATTTTCTCATGGACTTCTTTGTCATTCAGGGGAACATTAATTTCCATATTTTTATGTATTTTCCAAGTTTCCTCTTATTATTGATTTCCAGTTTTATTCCATTGAGGGCAGAGAGGAGACATGATACGATTTCCATTTTTTTAAAATTTGTATAGCCTTGTTTTATGGCCTAAGATATGGTCTACTCTGGAACATTTTTATTCAAATCCCAGTGGCCAGCCAAGTCTATCTCAACCTCACCACTCCCCAGATAAGCTTTTGCTGAGATCAGCTTTCTGAGAGGTACCCGATTCTCTGTTTGCTCATGCTAGTCTTGAAGAATATTCTTTTTGTTTATTTGTTTTTGAGTTAGTGTCTCACTCCGTTGCCCAGGCTGGAGTGCAGTGGCATGCTCACGGTCACTCCAGTGTCAACCTGCTAGGCTCTGGCGATCCTTCCACCTCAGCCTTCCAAGTAGGTGGAACTACAGGCATGTGCTACCACACCTGGCTAATTTTTGTTTTTATTTGTTGTAGAGACGAGGTCTCACCAAGTTGCCAGGGCTGGTCTTGAACACTTGGGCTCAGGCAATCCACTCACCTCGGCCTTCCAAAGTGCTGGGATTAGAGCCTGAGCCACCGAGCCTGGTCGAAGAATATTCTTTTGTGGGTCAAACCTTGGTCTAACTCAGTAGTCTGCAACTTTGGGTGCACCTGGGCACCACCCTTGCAGCCAACAGGCAACTCACAAGACCGAGTAACTGTTGCAAGGACACCCGAGCAGAGCAAGCCCCTCACAGCACAATGGGGGCCTTTCAGAGACAAGACAGGATGGAATGTGACAGATAATTTCAGATCCCTGGGATTGACTGTGGTGAGCATGGTGTAATGGTGAGGGTGGGAATCAGATAAGGGAAGCAAGGTGAATTCTGGGGACAGGAGAGACACGAAGCAATACAGTTGACTCATTCACCCTTTTAACAAAGCATATCATTCAAAGTTACAAGACAATACCTGATGTGTAGAGATATTTTAATTTTATTCTGCATTTTACAGCCTCTACTACAGTTTCGTGAAAATACTGTGATTGTCGTTTTTTAAATTTAATTTTCTTTTATTTATTTATTTTTATTGTAAAGACGGGGGTACAATTCAGGATTAGGTACACAAGTGGCCATTATAAAGGTAACGTTTGGGCCTCCCTTTGGTCCCCACTTTGCCTGGTTTGAGCTCAGGTACCCTTATTGATATTATATGCCCCCCACGACCTTCCCTGGCAGTGTCCCACTTTTTCCAATCCCTTTCTTAAAGTATTATGGCAAATGCTCCACCAACAGACACATGAAAAAGTGCTCAGCCTCACTAGTCATCAGATAAATGCAAATCAAAACCACACTGAGATGACCGTTTTGCAGATGAGGAAACTGAGGCTCAGAAAGGTGAGACATGACCCACTTGGTACAGAGCTGGGACTTGGATTGCCAGGGTTGGTGATAGAAAAGCCCACATCTACTCCATATTTTCCCATGTTTTCTTGTATGACTTTAAAGTCTTCCAGAAAGCAGGGTGCGGTGGCTCACACCTGTAATCCCAACACTTTGGAAGGTGGAGACAAGAGGATTGCCTGAGCTCATGGGTCGGAGACCAGCCTGGGCAATTTGGCGAGAACTCATCTCTACAGTAGATCAAAAAATTAACTGGGTGTGGTAGTGAGCAACTGTAGCTCCAGCTACTTGGAAGGCTGAGGTGGGAGGATCGCTGGAACCCAGCAGGTTGAGGCTGTGGTGCCCGTGGTGAGTGTGCCACTGCATTCCAGCCTGGATGACAGAGTGTGACTCTGCCTCAAAAAAAGAAAAAAAAGGCTTCCAGAGTGTCTGTCTTTCATCCTGTAGCTTGAATCAGGAGGAACCTTGAACACAGAAACCACCTCCAAACAAAAGAGCTTATTGCTACAATAATGACAAAAAATGATGATAGTAACATGGCTATTGTTTACCAGTGCTTACCACATACCCAATACTGTGCTCAGTGCTTTCCTTAAATTCTCTGATTTAATTATCATAACAGCCCAAGGAAGTGGCAATTAATTATATTATTTTACATGAGAAAACTAAGATTTGGCGAGATTAAGAGATGTACCCAAAGTCCCAGGACTTGTAAATGGCAGAGCAGGGACTAGTCCAGGTGTGTCTGAGGCTGGATCCAGAGTATGTTAACTCCACCAGATACCAACTCTCTAAAGAATGTCTCTAATTTATCTCCATCTCTCATTATAGTGTTAAGCCACTGTTTGTGATCTATCATCTCTTCTACCCCCAAATCTCTCCTACCCCGGTTCTTGCCCATGCTCACTTCCTCTGCTTTCAACGCAGATGCCAATTGGGCATGCATTCACGTGGGCATCTGCCCATTCTGTCTTCCTGGTGTTCTGTGCCTGGTGTGCCTTGAGGGTATTGAAAATAAGAGTGGAGGAAGCAGAGGGCCTCTGGGGATCTGAGAAGGGGATGTTATTAACTGCAGGCTTTTCTAGGGGAGCCCGTGTTAACTATTATAAGCCAGTAGGTCAAGTGTTCTGTGACAACCACATCTGGTCAGCAGCTCAGCTCAATGCTTGCAATTTGTGGCTGGGTCTTTCCCCCCTCCTATGTGGTAAAGCAATATACCGATGGCCGAATAGAGTCTTGAAGGGCAAATGACAGAACTGCATACACATCTGTGATAAACAGAGGCATGATCTTCGTGGACATTCTGGCAAGTACACCAGAAGGGATATTTAGCTTTTCCCCGATGTCTGCCCATCCCACCAACTAAGGGAAGAAGGATCTGAATCAAGATTGCAGCCTCTATGTCCTATGTATACCGTAGATGAAGCAAGGATTTGTGATTTCAAATTGGACTCTGGAGTCAGAAAAAATCAATGCTAGGATTCCAAATATCTCGCTGTGCTGCTTGAAAAAGTAGCATTATGTCCTCAAGCCTCAATTTCACCAGTTGTGAGAATGAGGTTGTAACAGCAGTCCCCTTACAGGACATCTGTGAAGTTTGAATGAGGTCCCTGAGGTTAAAAAAAAAATGTTTGCACAATTTCGGCACGTAGTAGGCTCTCAGTTAATGATAACACTCCTGTGGTTGTACATTTTAGAGGAAGAAAATATTTTTAGGGGCATCCTTTGGAAACCCCTTACTGTTTACCTCAGCCCCAGAAGAGTGTTTTCTACAAATTAAAAAACTGCAAGGTTTAAATAAATGAACGTGTTTTGATTAGTATAAATATCATCTAATGAATAGTCACTCTTTGGTATGTTTCTTTCCTAGCTGGCCTTTAGTGTATGGGTTGACTAACTTTTTCTGTAAAGGACCAGCTAGAAATATTTTCTTATTTGCGGCCATCTAGTCTCTTTTGCAGTGACTCAACTCTGCCCTTGAAATGAGTAAAGGAATGAATGTGACTGTATTCCAATAAAACTTGATTTTTGAACACTAACATTTCAGTTTCATGTAATTTTCATGTGTCAGAAAACATTAGTCTTCTTTTGATTTTTCCCATCAATCGTTTACAGTTTTTAAAAATATATTTTATTTTAAAGATGTAGGGTACAAGTCAGGATTAGGTTCATAAGTGATCTATGTACAGGCGAAGTTTGGCCCTCCCATTGGTTCCCACTTGCCCTGGTTTAGGATCAGGTAACCTTAGTGACGTAATGTGCCCTGTCCCTCCTTCCCTCCCCTGACAGTGTCCTGCTACTGCCCATCCCTGATACAGAGTCCTAGCTTACAGGCTATTCAGAAAAGAATAGTTAGCTAAATAATGCCTACACATCATAGTTTACCAATTCACAGGAATCTGTGCTGAAATATTTCCATGCATTGACATATATATATTACAAATTTTGATTCTAATTCTATATACAGTTCTGAGTCCTGCATGGGAGACTTATGTATCTAAGCATTTTCCCATACCATGAAATCTATGAAAGTCTTATTTTTAATGACTGCTCAGGATTTCACAGTATTTCAATATATAAATATTCCTGATATATCTTTTAACAATTCCCTTTAGCTTGTGGTTTTAGGTTGTTTCCTTTTTCTTTTCTTTTCTTTTTTTTTGAGTTGGAGTCTCACTCTGTCGCCCAGTCTGGAGTGCAGGGGCCACTCCTGGCCACCGCAGCCTCGACCTGCTGGGCTCCGGCAATCCTTCCGCCTCAGCCTTCCAAGTAGCTGGAACTACAGGCATGCGCTACCACGCCTGGCTGATTTTCTGATTTATTGTAGAGATGAGGTCTCGCTGCCCAGGCGGGTGTCGAACCCGCAGGCTCAGGCAATCCACTCACCTCAGCCTCCCAAAGGCGCGGGATTACAGGCTGAGCCACCAAGCCTGGCTCTTTTCTTTTTTTTTTTCCGGCTACTGTGGACAATGATGCGATAAGATTTCACCTGTACTTTCTATAGGAGAAAAAGTTTCAGTTACAAATTCTGGAGAATTCTGCAACATTGTCTTCACTCCAAACTTGAAACAATCCTCACCCATGAACCACTGGGTGAAAAGCTGTGCAGGCTGCTCCTATCTCCTAAGAGGATGGTGTAAATTTCAGTATACCTCTGGGATATGTAGATGGAAATTTGGATAACTCAGACTCCCTCCAACAAACACCTTGAACCCTAAATCCCATCTTCCCGTCCTCCACCCCAATGTGACCTACATTAGCAAAGTCACCACCAGATGCCATTATGGGAAACTGAGGCCCATAGAAGTTAAGAATTTTGCCTAAGATTTCTCAGTAAACTAGATTTAGAACTCACAGCTGGGCTCGGTGGCTCAGCCTGTAATCCCAGCACTTTGGAAGGCCGAGGTGAATGGATTGCCTGAGCCCGTGGGTTCGTGACCCGCCTGGGCAATTTGGTGAGACCTCATCTCTACAATTAAAAAAAAAAAGCAAAAAAAAAACATAAAACAAAAAAAAAATTAGCTGGGCGTGGTAGCAAGTGCCTATAGTTCCAGCTACTTGGAAGGTCCAGCAGGTCAAGGCTACAGTGACCAGGAGCGGCCACTGCACTCCAGTCTGAGCAACAGAGTGAGACTCTAACTCAACAACAACAACAACAAAAAATATATATATATGTATAACACCTTAGTTTCTGAAGTGTGTGGGTCAAGTCTCTTGAGCAGAAAAATTTTACCAACAGACAAGGAACAGTGCTGGTGTCCTTGTGCATACACACACACACACACACACACACACACACACACAAGAAAGAAAGAAGGAAAAAATAGACTCTGGCCCATCCAGTCTGTACCGATCTCCCCCATCAGGATTTGTTCATCGTGTACACCAATTTCCTCCTTTCCCAGAAACAAATCTAGGTGTCTCTTGAACTCATGTATACTCTTACTCCCCTCTCCTGCCCGTTTAACATTTTCCATATGTGTTTTAGCCTAGTGGGACGCCAGCTCCCTTATTTCCTGAGATATCCGATGCCTAGGTAATGTTCTCAAGCATTTAAGCCTCAGCAGTATGAAAAGTCTTCCTCTTTCTTCTGCCCTTTCATAAATGGGGGCATTTTTTGGGACTTTCATTTCTCTTGTGTGAGAGTCCAATTCTTTTATAATTAGTGCACATATGTGGCCAACAACTTGTTTCTGGGCCTGTGAAATAACTTCATCTCCACCACTAGGAGTGAAAAAGACCTATGGAATATCATGAGATTGTATTAATTGAGATGAATCAGGGCAGAGGATTCCAGTTATGTGAATGGCTAGTTAGGACAAAAAACAAATTTGTCAACAGTCTATAGTCTACAGATTGAGAAACAGGCCCTGAAAGGTCATATGGTTTGCCCAAGGCTACCGAGCTTGTTAAGGGCATATAACCAGCATTCTGGGTCTCCCAGATAAGTTTAAACATGGGCCACCTCATAGGACAGCCAGCGAGAAGAGAATGAAAACTCCTCCCCAAACTCCTGGGATTAACATGCATATCTATAAGCCCAACTTGACAATTCATCATCACTTGGCAGTCTGGTGCTTCCTGTCATGAGTAGCTTGGGGGGGGGGTAATATATATATATATACACACACACATATATTTAGTCACATCTCTGACAAACATTTATTAAAAAAACAAAGGTTGAGCTAAAATCAATGAGCATAACTTTTTAACACTTGAAGTTAAAAATAAATGATTACATAATTTATTAAACTGGACAATAGCAAATTAAATATTTACATTATTAAAAGTCTCACTTTTATAGTCTTTGTAGGCATTAAGAGTTCATTTGAAGAACACCAATATTTATAATGAAGATGAGAGTTCACGTTTGCTGAATCTTTACCATGAGTCATTTAAAAGACTCCCTGTTGTTTCTTTCAACTCTGGTGTCCTATTATAACATGATGTTCTGTTATAAACATGAATGGACTGGAAATTGGTTTTTGGAGTTGTAGTCTCACTATGTTGCCCAGGCTGGAGTGCAGTGGCACTCATGCTCACAGCCACCAGCATTGTCCTGTTGGTCTCAGGCGATCCTTCCACCTCAGCCTTCAAAGTAGCCAGAAAAACAGGCCCAGCTAATTTTCTATTTATTGTACAGACAAGGTCTCACCAAGTTGCCCAGGCTGGGAGACTCTTTAAATGAGTCCATTCGTGCACATGGATTCATCCATTCTTCCGTCTGCTTATTATTCAGCAAATATTTATTGGCTACGTAATATGTGCTAGATATTGGGCAAGATAGAACATAAGCCATATCAGCCACTCTTCCTGATCAAATATGCTTTAAAAGTAGTCCATCTTCTCCATAGTCAAGTCAATGACCTCCAACAAGGTTTAGAAAAAATATTTGACGAAACTGGGCATGTATGTGACATAATAAGGGTAAACTGTGGACTGTGATGTTTAAGCCAATGACAAAATCTATAAATCCTTGTTCTTGTTTTTCAGACATCCTTAAGCTTCCCCCAAAGCCACCCCTTGACGAGCCTTGGGACTCAAGGGTGACTTCCCTTGCGCCCCCCCTTCCAAGGTGAAGGTCTTTGCCCATTCAGGCCCAAGTTCCACTCACTGTGTAGCAGGCATTGGGCAAAGAACAGCAGACAAATCCAGTTCTTGCACTCATGGGAGTCACAGCCTGGTAGGGGTGTCAGCCACAGGGCCAATTGTTACAGTCTCAACTCCAAACCCACCCTCTATAATCTGCCCTTTGATGTAGAAACCAAGACTCTAAAAACCTCCTTTCTGCTTTTCCAGGGAGCTGCTCTTAGAGGAGCAATAGAAGGAGGTTGGATGGCTGAAGGATGCAAAGGGACTTGCTCCTTCCCATATACGTGTCATTCGTGTCATTATTATGAGCACCAAGTCTCCTCCTTCACCCACCACCCTCACAGCTGCAGCGCTTTCTCATATCAATACCTGAATCCCGTTAGTATTTTTTCCAATGGTCGCAGAACCAGCTTCATCTCATACCCCTCAGAAACACCAGCACCAGCTGACAGTGCCCCTTCCTCAAAAATCAGGGACCTAGCCCGATGGGGACCCTTCTCCAAGCTCAGCGTCACCAAACGCATCTCAATTCCATGGAGTCCCTCCTCTAAGTTTCTAAGCATAATTCTATCTTCCTGTAGTCCTCAGTCCTAGGGCTGGAAGCAGTTATCCTCAGTTGCTACCTTGGAGATAACCTAGTGTCATTTTCCCTGTTTTCCGGTTAGTCATGATTTTTATTTAGTTCTTTCTGTAAAGCCGGGCATGGTGGCTCATGCCTGTAATCCCAGCATTTTTGGGATGCTGAAGCAAGGGGATTGTTTGAGCCTGGGGATTCAACACCAGCCTGGGCAACATAGTAAGTGCTTGTTTATACAAAAAAAATAGCAGGGCATGGTGGCAACTGCCTATAGTCCCACCTACTCAGGAGACTGAGGCAGAAGGATCACTTGAAACCAGGAGGTGGAAGCTTACTCTGCAGTGAGCTGCAATCATGCCACTGCACTCCAGTCTGGGCAACAGGGTGAGAATCTGACTTAAAAACCTTTTTCTCTTGATCAAAATCACCAGTGTGATTTCTGTCTCTGGATTAAAATCGGACTGATCCGGTTGGTAATCATAAAACTCAACAAATATGTAATTACAGATGGTGATTGCACCATTTGGGGAAGGGGAACATCTATGGGAAGACATGGGAGTCAGGAAAGTCATCCATAAAGAGAAGTAGAATGAGTGGGAGTTCATAGAGGAAGGCAAGGAACAGTGTTCCAAGTCAAGGAACAGCATCAACAAGAGTAGAGAATAAGCATGTTGGCTCTTGTGGCCAGTGACTAAGGTCTGTGAGCATAACGTGGTGAGCCCAGGGTGCTCAGTGTGGGAGCAATGGTTGGTGCAGCTGAGGAGGAAGACAGGAGTCAACGCATGAGATAATGGGCAGACCAACTTGCTGGCTAGTCTTTCATGGAATAGAAATGGCAGGCACTGAGGACTCCAGGCATGGTCTGCTCTGCCTTGAGTAAGACTGTAGCCTTATGATTAAGGCTCTAGCCTGGTGCTACAGTCAAGTAGACATATAGTGAGAGTCCGACAGGTAATCTTAAATTTTCTAATAGCCACATTTTTAAAAAAAAATAGAAAGAAACAGAATGAATTAATTTTAATAATATATTTTATGGAATCTATTATGTCCCAAGTTATAACATGTAATCCATATAAAATATCATGAATATAATTTTCACATTCTCTTTTTTATACTAAGCCTTCAAAATCCAGTATTTTACGCTCCCAGCACATTGCAGTGAGGACTCACCACCTTTCAAACACTTAATGTGGCTAAGAACTGCCATATTGGACTGCATAACTCTAGCGTCAGACCACCTCGGTTCAATTCCCAGCTCTACTATTAATAATTGTTTATCTTGGCTAAGTGTTTGAATCTCTGTTTCCTCATCTGCAGAATGGAAATAACAACGGAGCCCACTTAATAGGGCTACTGAGAGAACTGAATAAGCTAATACATTTAAAGAGCTCGAAACATGCAGAAACAGTTATAATAACTATTTTAAAATAATCATCACTCTGGCAAAGGTATAGAATCACTCGGAGAGGCCAGGAGTAGCCGCAGATAGAAAGATCAGTTAGACATCTGCTCCTAGCATCTTCTCTGCAGAAGAGACTTAGGGACTAGAAGCCAGTATATGAATTTACCCCAGACTCCAGGGTTCATGAGTGTCTTAGAATAAATAGTTCTAAAATTAGGGATCCACTGTCTCTGCCTTGCCTCCCCCCCCATTTTTTTGTATTTCAAAGGTCTCTGAAGCTCTTAAAATGGGAAAACCCCAATCCAAACATGAACATCCCTTATTTTGGAGCTGGGGCTTAGATGGAAGCATTTTTGACTCACATAAAGGTGGTGGGGAGTCATTTGTCCAACCAAATAAAAATTGGTCATTAAATTGTGAGGATGCTTCCAAGTCACCCAGCCTAATCCCAGGCAAAGCCAATTTGCTCCTGCAGGTGCCAAAAATTGTCTCCTCTGTTTGGAGCAAGGACAATGATATCCCTTCCTTCTAAAACACACACACACACACACACACACACACACACACACACACACACACACACACACACATACTCCAGCTCGGCTTAATGAAAACATGGAATTCACTGGGATTCGGAGAGAAAATAAACTCACTCTCCTCTTGACTCCATCTGGACCCCCTCCTCCCTCCCCAGAGGTGATAATTACTGAAGGCTTAACAGCTCTCCTGTATCTTTATATACCCAGTCCTGGGTGGGAGGTGACAAGAATTCTCAACACTCCAGAGAACACTTACCCTGGGGGAGGACACAAGGTAGAGAGGCGGGATGGAGGGAGTTCCTTGAGTTCTGACTCTCTAGGGCTCACTGGAAGCAGGTGGATAGGCATAAGTCACTTGGGACAGAGGATAGGGTCCAGGCTTCTGCCTCCACTGGCTCTGAATCCCCTTCTGACCCCCACTGGGGATGTAGAAGATCAGGTTTCAGCCTGGGTGGGGACTCCTAGAGAAGGGTGAGTGATGCTTTTCTTTCAACTGTCTAATACGCAGGCTTCTCAGTGGCTTCCATTGCTGTTAGAATGAAGATGGGACTTTTCACCAGAACGATCATCCAGTGTTGCACTTTGCTCTGGGCATCTGTCCTGAACACTTTTCCATTTCATGGGCTTCAGGGCCTTTGCGTATGCTCTCTTCGACAGCTTGACTCTGTTCTCTTTCCTTTCTCTCCAACTTTTACCTCTCTACCTTATTTTGGGTCTCACGTTTGAATGCCCTCTCTTTAAGAATGAAAATGACCTAAATATTTACCAATATGGACTAGTGAATTAAATTAGTGTCCAAGCAGACAATAGAGCATGATGTAGTTCTATGAAAGAATAAAGAAGTTCTTTCCGTATACGTAAGGGATGGTCTCCAAGATAGGCATAAGTATTATTTATAAGAGACTATCATTTTGTGTAAAAATGGAAAAGATATATGCCTGTAATCTGAGTATACATGTACTTATGTGCGTACTTGGTGGTATGTACATAGAGTATTTTGCTCATCTCTAAGGAAGAAACTGGGGATGGAGGGAAATCCCTGAATATCTTTTTATATTTCCGGTCCCTTTAGTGACAAAGCAGGTTATAAAAATATATGACAAATATTATCCCACTTTTATATAAAATCATACACAGGTTCCCACAGAATAGGGCTAGACAAATATATAACAAATATTTGAGGTGATCTGTTTTCCCGTCTTTTGTACTTTCTAATCCCCCCTATAAATATATCACTTTTATAATCTGAAACCTAAATCAAGAGACAGAGGCAGTGACAGGCAGATCAGCCTAGAGGTTGAGTGTGTAGATTCCAAGGCATATTGCTTCCATTTGAATCCTAGTTTTCTGCACACTGGCTGTGTGACTTTGGGCAAGTGGGTTAACCTCTCTTTGCCTCTGTTCCTTCATTGGTAAAATGGATGTGATCATAATGGTATGTAGCTCATAGAGTTGTTATGAGGATTAAATGGATTTATATGTGTGTGTCTGCAAAAACACATATTAAGTACTCTATTAGTGTTTGCTATTAATTTTAATAGAAGTATGCAAGTATGTTATCTCTTAAAAAATATGTACAATAGGCCCGGCTTGGTGGCTCAGCCTGTCATCCCAGCACTTTGGGAGGCCAAGGTGAGTGGATTGCCTGAACCTGTGGGTTCAAGACCAGCCTAGGCAACTTGACGAGACCTCATCTCTACAATAAAAATAAAAAAAATTAGCCAGGTGTGGTAGCACATGCCTGTAGGTCTGGCTACTTGGAACTACTTGGAAGGCTGAGGAGGAAGGATCGCCGGAGCCTAGCAGATCAACGCTGGGGCGGCCATGAGTGTGCCACTGCACTCCAGCCTGGGTGACACAGTGAGACTCCAACTCAAAAGAAAAAAAGGTACAATAATAAACTTCATTTAAAAACATGCACTATAATGGTTAAAAATCAATTGCTATAACAGAGACTTATTAACATATGCAGCAGAGGCTTATTAGCATATATATGTGTACATATATAGCATCGCCACAATCCTCTCCCCTGACCTGGTTTATCCGTGGGAGTGTCTACTCCCCAAAGCACGTAATCTCGACCGCTCTGGCATGGTGCTGGAAAAACCCTGGGGACAGATGTCGGTTTGCCACCGGACACTCTGGACACCCCGGAGCTGTGAAGTGTCAGGTGCCAAGAGCAAGCACTCCACATTCGTCAGCACGGCTGATGCTTTCCGATGGGTTTCCATGGTGAAGGCAAAGGAAGGCTGGGAGAAGTCTGCACTGGCATCCCCCACTCAGAGCCCTGGCCCCTGCCTGGGTGGGTGCACGATGGCTGACTCGGTGTGACAACTGGCTGAGCAGCTTTGATTAATTAAATATTTCACTCCGAATTTGCAAAGCATCATCTCCGGCAAGTCCATGTAACGCCTGTAACGCTGGGTTAATTAGCCTAGCAGTTCGCCCGGCTGGTGTGCCATTGTCTGTTTAACTCTTGGGCAGGCTGAAAAATGTTGGTTTAGAAAGGAGGGAACAGGCTTAGGATTCAGCTAGTGTGTCGTTTTGACTGGTGCTAAGTCTAAGATTTCCTTCTAGTCACCTTGAAACCACCAGTAACTCCCTGTGTGGGAGCTCTGCTATGTGCTAAGTGTGCTATGAGCCATAATCTCTCATGTAATCCTGTCAGTTAAGAGTAACAATTAGGACTTACCTTGCAAATATTAGAAAACCCAATTCTGGTTGGCTTGTGTTGAAAAGGAGTACTTGAAAATTGTGGAGATGTCAATCATTATTGGTTTTAGAAATTGAAAAATCCTGGGGGAACCCAACTTCAGGAATGACTTGATCCAGCATCCAGCTATCTATCTGTTCTGTGCTGGCCCCTTTCTCACAGAGATCTTTCTTTAAGGTCACAAGATGTCTGCAATGACTCAAATTCTTATTTCCTCTTAGCTTTGACCTCCGAGAAGCAAAGCAAGAGGTTTGTGTTAGTTTTGCATTGCTATAAAGAAATATCTGAGGCTGGGTAATTTATCAAGGAAAGAGGCTTATTTTGGTTCATGGTTCTGGTAGTGCCAGCATTTGTTTGGCTTCTGGCAAGGTTTCAGGAAGTTTACAATCATGGTGGAAGGTGGAGGGTGAGCAGGCATATCACGTGGTAAGAGTAGCAGCGAGAAAGAGGGAAGAGATGCCAGACTCTTTTAAACAACCAACTCTTGTGTGAGCTAATAGAGTAAGAACTCACTCATTACTGCTAGAAGGCACCCTGTCATTCATGAGGGATCTGCCCCCATGACCCAATCACCTCCCACCAGGCCCCACATTTCAGCATGAGATTTGGAGGGAACACGAATCCAAACTATATCAAAGCTCTTTCCCAGAAACATTAACAAATGCTCATTTCATCTTCTCTCTCTGAGTCTCATGCACCCATTTCCAAACTGATCACGGTGACCATGGGGACTCATTGTGCTCATTGGTTTAGACTAATCAGTAGCTGGTGTGTGAAGAATCCCTGCCCTCCACCCAAACCACATGGGTGAAAGTTGGGGAAAGGAACTTTCCCTAAGAAATTCCTTGTGCCACCTTTCAGAAGGTCAAATGGATATTCAAAAGCAAGAGATGACTACAACAGAGATGTAATATCAAAATTCCCACCCTGCAGTTGAGAAAATTAAGATATGCAAAGCTTACATTACTTGTCCAAAATTAAATGACAGGTGTGTGCTTTGAATTCAAATCATCCTCACTTCTAAACCTGTGCCTTTACCATGACCCCATGCCGCCTTCTCGTCGTCCCCTCAATACCCGTCTGTTATGCCATCTGATTCTCATCCTTTTGCTTCATCGCGTTCTCATCCACAGACCTTGAAAGCATAGATTTTTTTTTTGTTTTGCACAAAGTTATATTTAAACAGTGGAGAATGCCATCAGGGAGAACATATATCAGGAGTCACTTCCTTCCCAGGCAAATTACATGGGTGGTCTTTTGCAAATTTTATGAGTTTTTATTCATTTTCTTGATACAATAAAGCATATGGTAAACACATAATGATACTGATAACACTATTTTTACTATTGCTGCTACTACTACTAGCTAAGAGTTTTCTTATGCCTTTATTAGGTATGTCTGCATTTAACTCTCAAACCACTTCTATAATCCACGTGCTACCATTATGCCCATTTTATAAAGAAATAGAGGCTCAGAGAAGTTTATCACCCTGCCCAAGGTCAAACATCAAGGAAGTGGCAGAGCTGGGATTCAAACCCAGTCACTCTCACTCTAGACTTTTGTATAAATTACCTGTCATTACACGAAGCTTGTGATTTCACTGGCATTGTTGCTCAGGATAAGCCTAAGTGCGGGGGGAGGAGAGGAAGGGAGAACAAAGATTTACAGAAAAATAAAAATCATTCTTGGAGCTGGTGCTGTGCTGTGAGATATGTTGAGGAGACGCATCAAAGAGTAGCAAATGAATTCAGAGTCACAGATGCTTGGAGTGAGAATGAGAACTTGGAGCCCTCCATGCTAGGACTTGAGTCCCTTTGTAGGGGAGTAGGATTCTTTGGGAGCATATTCCCAGACCACCTTGGCTGCCTTGTTTCCAGCTAAAGGACTGGCAACCATTTGTATGCCTGACAAGTCCAAACTCACTGGCTATCCTGTTTAGACCACAGTGGTTACTTTACCCAAGATGTGCCCATCAGAGTTTCTTCCTTAATAATTTAGAATTGAGAAGGAGGGAAAAAAAGGAGATACATTCCATGCACACACACACACACACACACACACACACACACACACACACACACTCACTCGCATATTAATTCAGTCTCATTTAGTGGTTGAATCAATAACTTGTAAACCCAGGCACTGTAGGGTGACCCACTATACAGGCTGAAGAAATCACTGGAGTCTTTTTCAACTAAAGAGAAAGGAATGAAGCCACCCTGTGGTCAGAGACAGAGACAAAGGGCAAAGAAAGGGTCCCACCTGGGCCCCCAAAGGGCCCTTAAGCACATGTTCGGTCCTTCCACAAGTTCAACTGCACTCCTACCTGAGTGGATTGCCTGAGCCCGCAGGTTCGAGACCCGCCTGGGCAGGCAAGACTTCATCTCTACAATAAATCAAAAAATTAGCCGGGCGTGGCAGCTCACGCCTGTAGTTCCAGCTACTTGGAAGGCTGAGGCGGAAGGATCGCCGGAACCCAGCAGGTCGAGGCTGCAGTGGCCAGGAGTGGCCCCTGCACTCCAGTCTGAGTGACAGAGTGAGACTCCAACTCAAAAAAAAAAAAAAAAAAAAGATTTTCCTAGTCATTTAAAATACCAGGAACTCAAGAAATCTTTATCAGAGTTCTGTCACTTACACCCACATGAGTCTGACCTAAATACCTGGCTTCACCTCAAAAGCTCACCTTCTTTGCCTAGAGCTAGGTCAAGCCAGTGGGGCAAAGGAACCCTCGGGAAGGGGCATCGCATCAGAGCAGATCTTTCCTTGAACCCCTAGGCTCATCGGGAACCATGGTTTCAGTCAACAGCCCACAGGAACCTGTACCATTGGGGCCAGGTGAATCAAGGTGGATTTCTTCCCTCCAAGGTCAGTGCAACCTGGCATAGTGGTTTCCCTCTGACAGCAGCCAAATTGATCCTTTTCTCAGGCTGCCTGAGTGATGCCGATTCCTGAGCCTTAGATGTTTGCTGTGGAAACATGTCTTTTATCCTGGATGCCCTGGGGCCTTGTTAAACGGCTCTCTCCAGCATGAGGAGTCAATGTCCAATCTCAGAAATGGCCCCATCTCACAGTCCATCCAGCGGGGCAGGCAAGATTAAAATCCCTGGTGTCACTGCTGGAGTCTCGCTGTCTCTCTTCAGGGTTGATTGTTAAAAATTCATGGTTATTTTCAAAGGAGAAAAATTGCTTAAACTGCTTTCCTATTTGCGAGTGTTCCCTTTTTTGATTCAAAATCAAACTTTTGTCTAGACAGGCGAGAGTTTTTTGCTGACATATTGTGCCAACTCAGAAACCTTTAGGTTTTCCAAACTCAACACCCCACCCCTTCCCACACTGGGTCTCCAGCACCCTGTGGCTTCCACACATGTTATCTGAGCAGCTCAGAGCAAACGTAAATGAATGGAAGGCCCAAGGTGGACATCGGCAGGTTCTTCTTTGGCTCTGTCATCTTCCTTAACAAATTACCTACACTGGCAGCTATACGAACTCTTTGGCACAGTCGAGCTTTATTTTGGTACCCGAAGCAGTTGACAAATGGCTCCCCATCACCCAATTGATGTTATTTCTCCTTCTCCATCTTCTTCCTTTTTGTCTTCTCCTCTATTCCAAGTAACATGTGCTCACAGTTGAAAAATTAGAAATTGGATAAACACTAAAAAGAAAATAAGTACCCCCTCCCATAATCTTATCCTTCTAAAATTTTTCTCCCTCCCTTCCTCTCTCTCCTTCTCCCCTTCTCTACCCCTCCCCACAAGGGTCTTCCTGCTGTCACATGATGTGGCAGAAGACATCTCATGGCAAGACAAAGCTAGCATGTTAGGTCAGGTCTCTCCACCTCTCATAAAGCCACAAGTCCCATCATGGGGGTGCCACCCATTCCATTCTAATTACTTCTCAAAACCCCTACTTCCAAATGCCATCAACGTATGAGTTTGAGAATCAAGTTTCCAATACATAAAATTGAGGGGACACATTAAAATACTAGCATCTACTATAGATGCCGCTGTAGGCATCTTAAAAATTATACAATGCTTTGTGGCTTAAATAATAAAATGTATTATCTCATAGTTTCTGTGGGTCAGGAATTTGAGAGCAACTTGCCTGGGAAGTTGTGGCTTAGGATCTGTCATGAAGTTGCAATCCATAAAAGGAGGTGTGGTCTCATCTGAAGGCTTGATTGAGGTCAAAAGATCTGCTTTCAAGTTGGCGTCCTCACATGACTGGAAATTGGTGCTGATTGCTGTTTTCTTCCCAGGTTGACCTTTTTTCCACAGACTGCTTGAGTGTCCTCACAATATGGCAGCTGGCTTCCTCCAAAGTGAGGGAACCAAGAGGAAGCAAAGTAGAAACAATGATGACATTTAAAATTTTAAATATGTCTGCCATATTCTATTGGTCATGTAGTCCCAATACTGACAGTGTGGGAATGTGGGAAAAGACCACTAAAGGGTTAGGAGGGAAGAATCAGTGGGGCCATGCTGGTGGCTGGCTACCATTGAATAAGCATATCATATCCACCATTTTTACCCCAAAAAGTTACATATGCCAATTTGCCAGCCATGTGAGTGAGTTACCTTGGGGTCAATCCTCCAGCCCCATTCAATGCTCCAGATGAGACCGTGGCCCCAACAACATCTGAATGTAACTTCATAAGAACTTCTAAGCCAGAACTGCCCAACCAAGTTGCTCTCAAATTCCCAACCTGCAAAAACTGTGAGATAATGAATTTATTGTTTTAAGCTACCAAGTTTCAGCTGGGCGCAGTGGCTCACATCTGTAATCCCAGCATTTTGGGAGGCCATGGCGAGAAAATTGCCTGAGCCCATGGGTTCGAGAACAGCCTGGGCAACTTGGCAAGACCTCATCTCTATAATAATTTTTTAAAAAAAATAATTTTTTTGCTGGATGTGGTAGTGTGTACCTGTAGTTCCGGCTACCGGGAAGGCTGAGGCGGAAGGATCACCTGAGCCCAGCAGGTCAACGCTGGGGTGACTGTGAGCACATGTCACTGGGCAACAGAGTGAGATTTCAACTAAAAAAAAAAAAAGCTACTAAGTTTCTGTGACATGGTGTTTTCAGAGCCAGTGTGCTGTGATCATCGCTTACTGAAAATGAATATAATGTTATAGCATCATTCTTAATGGGTCCTTAAGAGGGTAGTTGTAGGAGAGTAGTTGGAAATATGTGTTGCATGGGGGATGTTTTAGGTGGTTATAATAATTGGCAAGCATTCGAGAATTGAATAAGAACCAGGTGAGACAGTTATGGTCGACATACATATTTCAACTCACCTTTATCTCCACTTCTCTTCTTTTTTTCATTATTTTGAGTCAGGGTCTCACTCTGTTGCCCAGGCTGGAGTGCAGTGGCACACTCACAGCCACCGCAGACTTGTCCTACTAGGCTCAGGCGATCCTTCTGCCTCAGCCTTCCAAGTAGCTGGAACTACAGGCGAGCGCTACTATGCCAGGCTAATTTTTTGATTTATTGTAGAGATAAAGTCTCACCAACTTGCCCAGGCTGGTCTCGAACCTCTGGACTCAGGTAATCCCATAGTGCATGGAATACAGACTTGAGCCCCCGTGCCCAGTATTCTCCTCTTCTTTAGGGAATACTAAGAGATTAATTTTCCCCTCTTCCTTGAAGTTAATTATGACCCTGTGACTTGACCAGTAATATGTGGGAAGTAATAGATATCACTTCCGAATGAAAGCACTTGCCAGCTCTCTCTTCTCTTGCTGGGACAGTCGTGGAAACACATGTGTTTACAGTGCCTTTGTCAGCATGGACCAGTGGCAAACAAGCCCCCCTGTTGATTCACTTTGTATATGTAGCATGAACAAGGAAGACAATTCTGTTGTTCTGAGTCACTGAGATTAAGGGTGCTTTTGTTACTGCAGCATAACTTCATTCACCCTGACGCATGCAGAGTCCAGAGCTTAAGGACAGCCGATTCTGTTGAAGGGTTGCTCCAGGACCCATTTCCTGCCAGACAAATTCCTCATCCTTTCTTTGCTCTGCTCCATATCTCAGGAGCTGGCCTGGTCCCAGAAGCTGCAGGTCCCAGCTTTTCCATCACTTTGTTTGCACTGGTAGCACTCATGACACATTGAAGGGCAGGAGACAGGGAGAACCCAGGGTGTTTCTCCTCTTCCTTTTTTGTCTCAGAAAACTGCATCTTCTTTTTGTGTTCAGCAATCTTCACAAAGACCATCCTAGTTCCGCCTCCCACCAGAAGACCTCAATTCTGGGGTTCAGTCGCATCTCCTCTTCCTTCTGACCTCCAGCCTTGGGGTGGCAGGAGTTCCTTGCTGAGACTAATCTCTGCTTTGCTCACTGCCCCCTTTGCCTCCTTGAATTTTCCAAGCTGTGGGTAACCATGTCCCTGCATTAAAGTCCCTCATTTTCAAATACCTGCAGTGGTTTCTATTTCCACAATCGAACCCTGAGTGATGTCGAGAGCTGACTCTGTGTTGGGGCCTTTTGAAGCATGAGTAATACTACAAAGAATGATTAGATCCAGTCCTGCGCTCATGAAGACCTACCCTCTGATGGAGCAGACAGACTGACTTACTGCTCCAAGAAGGGACATCACAGTGTCTTGTATACCTCGAAGCTCTAATGTCAGGGAGGACTCCTTGAGTACATAGCATTTTTATGCTGAGATCTGAGGAATAAACAGGAGTGGGCATGAGGAACGTTTCTGGTGTTCCCCAGCTGGAAGGGGAGGGCCGGCCCAGGCGAGCTGTTTGGAGCCCCCTTGCTGACTGCTGTCCGGGCATAGCCGGTGGGGCTGGGTCTGGCTACTCCCTGCATGCCTCCATTCTACCCCATAACCTGGCACCTCTGCGCTTTCTTCCAGCGATCGATTGCTGGTGATTTGGATCCAGCTGCAGACTGGTTCATGTTTTCCCTGGCCACACAACTGGACCACATTTCCCTAACTCCTTTGCAGTTTAGGTGGGAGCATGTGAATGAGTTCTGTCCAATGGAATATGCGCAAAGATGGGCCGACCTGGCCTCTAAAACTCCCTCATAATCTTCCATGGCCTCTTTTCACTCACCTGTCAACCAGACGCAGAAGATTCAACAGAGGATGCTGATGTTCTAGAACAGGGTTTCTCAACTACTGATATTGTGGGCCAGATGATCCTTTGTTATGGCCCCATTATATAGGGTATTTAGCTTTATCCTTGTCCTCTACCAACTAGGTGTCAAGTTGCCCTTACCTCCAGATAGCCAAAAGTATTTCCAGACACTATTCCACATGGTCCTGTTTGAGAACCTCTGTCCTGGAAGATGGCAGAGACATAAGACAAAAGCTGCCTGGATCCCTGAATAACTGTGTGGGTCAGGGCTGGCCCTGCCAATCTGCACTGGACATCAATATGAATGAGAAATAGATCTTTGCTGTGTTAGCACACAGAGATGTGGGGGTTGTTTGTCATAGCAGCTAAGCCTACTCTAATATACCATTCACATCTGGAGTACCTCTAGGTCTGGGTAGGAGCTCCAGACTCTGAAATTATCAATCAAAGCTGAGAGAGAGAGTCTTGAATGACCAAGAAAGGGTGAAATGAGAAAAACCCAGAAGTAGGACATTTAAGATAAGAACAGAGGAGGAGGAGGAAGAATCCCCAATGAAGGTCTATGGCAGGAGGTGAGAGGTCAACCAGCAGAGGGGGAGGTACCATGGAGGTTGATGGAGGAAAGACTAGGAATCCCGCCGGGAAGGTAGGTAGCAGGAACTTATTTGAAATGCTAGCTCTTAGGTGAATGTTAACTCGAAGTTAGAGACTTAAGAATTGGGTAAATAAATAACACTCAGCATGAAACAAAGCCCTCGAAGGTCAGGCAGTTGTTTTCCAGTCTTGACACATGCCTTGTCTCTGAGGGCAAACCTCTGTTATCTTTGTCCATTAAAGACTATTATTCCCAGTTTTGCAGGATAAATGAAGCCAAGTCTATATAAGGCTTTAAGCTAACTCCGCCCCCTTTCAACCCAGCCCTGGACCCCAAAGAAAGGTGTTAAATAAAAAAAAAAAATACTGTCGTTACAATGTGCTGGACAAGTGTTAGATAAGGATCAGAGGAAGGCTGGGACCCTTGATGACCACTAGTGGCCAGGAAGGCGTGATTCCATCCTTGCGTTTTAAGAAAAGTTTGCAAAGGAAGCCATGTGGCAGAGACTCACTGGGATGGTTTAAAAATGAAGGAAATTCCCCATTTCCTGGTTGTAAGAAAATATGGGTGGAACAAGCCCTTAAATGAGCTGATCATGGCTCTGACTTTGATGTTGCATGAATGACAACGATCTCCAAGGCAGGAACACAATGTAATGAACTCACCCGGCTTTTCCATGAAAAACAAAATCACTGAAGGGGTCTTGTGTTGGAAAACAAAGGCGCTCTGACTGCAGGGCCAGGAAGAGGAAGGCTTGGGGATTGTTCTTGAGCTGTGGTTAATGGGAATGAAGGGAGAAGGACTACCAGGTCAAAGTGGGGGCCATGCTGGATTTTGTAGCAGTGTCTGCACTGCTGCGGTTTCATTTAGCAAACATTTACAAAAGGCCTACCGTGTGGCTGGACCCATACCTGGGCCCATCAACATAGAAATCAATAAGAAAAAACTCACAATCTAAAGGTATAGTCAGAACACTTGATTATCTTCTCTCTTTTGTGAACCATGGTTGTTGAGTGGCTGCTATGTTCTAGCGGCCGGACTGGACAGCGGGGATGTGATGATGAACATGGTTAGATATAGTTCTGTCTTTGAGGAGGGCACAGTCTAGGTGGGAAGACAAAACATTAAACAAGTCACATGATAAAGTGTGATTAAGGTTGTGAATACATAGAATGCAGGTGCCCACAGTGGGTGTGTGGAAGAAAGGAGAGGGCCACAATAAAGCAGGCAGAAGAAATCGAAGTTTACCCCATAGGGGAGGCCAGCTTTCAAAGGCAGAGGAGATGACGTTACTTGAGCTGGGTTTTGAAGGGTGAAGAGGAGCTTTTCAGTAGACAGGAGGGGGAAGGATACTCCAGGCAGAGAGAACATCAAAGCAAAGGCATAGAGGCCTGAAAGGGAGCACTGAGTTCTTGGCAACTACAAATAACAAAGGTTTGTCAGAGCAGAAAGTTCAAGAAATGATGAGAGAGGAGCCCTGAACAATAAACAGGAGTCTGATCATGGAGTTTATTCTAAAAGCAATAGGGAGCTTTGGGAGGAGTGTGATTGGGAAAGTGACATGGTCGGGTTTGTGTTTGGGCAAAAGCACCCTGACCACTGAGTAGGCGACAACATGGATGGATGAGGCGGGGTCTATGGTTAGAAATGTGGAGTGAGGTTCTGAGCCTTTTCTATAAGTTACTGACTTCTTGCCTTGCCCCTGGCTAGTGGTAGAGACTTGGGAAAACTGTGTTTCAATTATTACCATTGCACATTAAAATATGTAACCATGGGTCAGGCGATCAAACCCATGCTGAGTGGATCACTGGGGGATTAGGATCAGATTGAGTCAAGAATTAGGTCCACCACCCAATTTCTCCAGTGCATGATATGGCTTTGTGTGTGTACGTGAGTGCGAAGGCTGGGTACTTCTGCCTAGAGGCAAATGGAGGAGAAACCGACCTCAAAGGTGAAAGTTAATCTTTGGAGGATTTTAAAAACCTTCACCAGGCTTGGTGGCTCAGCCTATAATCCCACGCTTTGGGAGGCTGAGGTGAGTGGATTGACTTAGCCCGGGGGTTCGAGACCTGCCTGGGCAACCTGGCGAGACCTCATCTCTACAATAAATCAAAAAATCAGCTGGGCGTGGTAGCACATGCCTGTAATTCCGGCTACTCGGAAGGCTGAGGTGGAAGGATCGCCAGAGCCCAGCAGGTCGAGGCTGCGGTGGCCGGGAGCGACCACTGCACTCCAGTCTGGGCGACAGAGTGAGACTCCAACTCAAAAAAAACAAAAAACAAAAAACAAAAACAGCCCCTTCAAAAGGAGACGGTAGTAAAGCTTGCTAGTTAGGAGCACAAGTTTTGAGGTTAAATAGATCCAATCTTTGCCTTTTCATAGTCGTGAAAACTGCAGATCCTGTCTCTTTCTGAACTTCAATTTTCTTCATCTGAAAAATGGGCAAAAATGTGGCATGTTGTAAGTGCTCATTCAGTATTTCCTACTATTGCTAGGTATGTGTAGTCTTGAATAACAAGATGTCATTTTGGCCTTTCTTTGAATTTCTCTGAAATTCTTTGAAAAGTACAGTCCTCATTGGCAGTAGTGGGAATCTGCTGGGGGTGGGGCACACCTCATCAACAAGGGTACCTGCATAACGAACATTTGTATACTTAAGAATTGTACCCCACATCTTTAAAATATAAATTAAAAAAAAAAACTACAGTCTTCAGTTTTCTTGTGTTACCATCTTTTTTTTTTGTTATCAGTCTCTCAAGCAAATCGTTCATGATGCCTGGGTACATTCCTCTGTTTACAGGGTGAGGCTTTGCTTTGGGCTGGAGCTGATTCTGTAGAAAAACAAAACCAGTGGGGGACTGTGTGTGTGTGTGTGTGTGTGTGTGTGTGTGTGCGTGTAAACATTTTATTTTAAGATTCTAAGGAACTGGCTCAAGCATTTATGGGGCTGGCAAGTTCATCATCTGGAGGGAAGACTGGCAGGCGGGAGACTCAGGCAGAAACTAATGCTTGGGGCACAAAGTAATGGTAAGGAATTTGGAATTTTAAAAAGAAGCTGGAAGCCTATAACCAGCACCACATCCCCATCACAGAAAAGTGTCCATATGTGCAACAAAAGGTCAACATAGGATGTTCTTAACAGGAAACATCTTGAAGCGACTTCAATAGCCACCAACAGCACAATGGATGCACGAACTGCAGTATTTTACATGGTGGAATACTACACAGCTTTGAAGCATGAAATACTGCTACAGGCAACCATGTGGATAAAACTCACAGGCATAAAATGGAGGAAAAGAATCTAAGTACAGAAGAATAAAGCTCTATGCTTCCAATTATTTAAAGTTTAAGAAGGTAAAAGCTAGACTATGGGAAGCAGTCCGGATACCCGTCCCTCTTCCTTCTGGTATCAGCACCCTGATTTCCCTCAGGATATCTTCCCTCTTCCCACTCCTGGACATTGACCTCCAAGGGGAATGGACCTACTTGCTGTCCCAGATTTGGTCAGTCAACACAGTCCATCTCCTAGGACCCAGGAGTAGGTTCAGGGTCATGTGACCCAAGGCAGTCCAACAGGAACCAATGATACTAGATCTTTGGCTGGAAATAATGGCAAAGAGGAGCTCTCTTTTTCACAGGGGTTTTAGAACTGAAAATTGCTAGGGGACATCGTGCCCCCACAAGAGAGAGAAAGAGAGGCCTGCCTCAGAATATGCCAATACAAGCAGGGCTGAGAGAGGAGGAGGGACTGGGTTCAGTGGTTTTTCCCCTCTAACCTGAGAAGTGTGTCTGTCTATTCTAAAGGGATGAGGACGCTGAGAACAGGGATTGGTGAAGTTTCACTCTGTGTTTCCTGCCATTGCCTTTTTTTTTCTGGCTGGTTAAAATCCTGATTAAAAAAAAAAAATGACCTGAACTCGCCAGGTGCCACAGGCTATTAGAAAGTATGTCTCCTCTCCCTACCCACTTTGCCTTCCAGATCCCAGTTTTTCCTTCCATAAAATGGGTACACCTGGGCAGTGCAGACTCTGATTGGGCACCATGTGGATTTCCATTAATCCCTTGTCTATGTCTGTTCCTGACCTTACTGAAAACGTCAGTCTCTTACTAGTAAAACCATAGCTAACATTTTGGGCCCTCAATATGCATTAAGTGTGTGCTAAGCACTTTACCCATGTTGATAGCCCCTTGCATTCTCAGGGCACTCACCCTGTGAGGAAGATGCTGTCACTTTCTCCTTTTTCACAGGCGGGGACATTAGTCTGGGAAGAAGAGTACATGGTCAAGGTCACGTGGGTTGCCACACAGAGGTGAGCCAGGACTAGGTTTCTCATGTGATCTTGTTTTCAAATTTTTAATGACATACAGCTTCAGGGCTTCTAAGTGGCTTTTAGCTCTTTACTTGGTCCTCACCTGATTTCCGGTACTGATGGATTTGACAGATACAGAAAGGAGGGTTCAACCAAGGGCATGGTCTTTGTCCAAAGCCCCCCCCC
>NW_007258841.1:449469-455873 GCF_000164805.1 Carlito syrichta
ACACACACACCACGTACACACAGAACTGCGGCTGCTGCTGGTGAAGATAATGTCTGATCTCCTAGAAGGAGCCCTAAGTTCGGTCCCAATTCCATGCAGCAGAGGGGAGGGAGGTACGATTCTTACCTCCATCTCATAGACGAAGATCCCGAGGCCTAGAGAATGAAGTCCCCTAACCCAAGTCGAGTAGCTGATTATGATAGAGCAGGGTTCGAACCCAGGCAGTTGGATGCTACAGCCTACTCTCTTAGGCATGGCCGTAGGCTCTCCTTCCAGAAATAGCATCTGCAGCCAGTTCCCGAGCCTCCCAGGCCACGCACCCTCCCATTATTTCCAGAAAAACCCAGCCAGGGGAGGGCAGAGGGGACCATGTCCAACATCTCAGTCTCATTGTTCCCTGCTTGGCAGTCTCCTCCGGTTCAGGTAAATACAAGAGATTCCGTCATTGTTTGTCCCTGGACCTAATGACTTTCTTCTTTGTGTCTTCGGAGCCAGACCTCACCCCTGGGAAGCTGGCCTGGGGCCTGAGAGGCACCAGCCGCCTCCGTGAACAATGGCCTTTGTTCTTCACACTTTCCCTATCAAAGCCTCACAGCAGGGATGGCCTTCAGAGGCGATGGGCGCTCTGATAATTCCTTTGCCAGAGCTGGGGGCAGGGCAGGAAAGGAGGGGTCAGGTGCAACTTTGACCCAGTTAAGTTACTCTGGGGTCCATGCTGTCCTGTACTCTTCGGAACAGACCCTTAGCAGAGGCTGCGGGGAGCTTGGGTTTATTAGCTCATCTTATCTCCTGTGAATTATTCTCTTGTTATCTTCCAGGAGTAGCAAGTCTGGAAATGATATCGGTGGACGAGGAACATCAATAACAACAACAATAATAATAGTGGTGATGATGGTGACAGTGATGAGGCCTAGCCACATTAGCTGCACACTTACCATGTTTTGGGCATTCTATTAAGTATTCCACATGTAACCGAGAATTTCCATTTCAGCTTTTGACAAACGGTTTTAAGCCTTTTTTTCTCTTAGCCTATACTTTAAATATATATATATTTTTGCTTGAGACATTTCAGAGGCTGACTTTGGAATAATAGTATGGAGACTTCACAGAAGAATTCTCTGTTGTTTAGAGGTCACCTGAAGGCGATTAGTCTACAACCTGGCCACAGTCCAGATGGCATCAGCCTGCTCTCCAGGTGGACAACAATTCAGGATAACCATCAAGGCAAGATTGACCCCTGTGCTGCTCCCAGAGGCCCCTCATTCCACACCCTGTCTCTTTAGAATCCCCAATCCTTAGCCTAAAATTTTGAAATGGTTTCTTTGAGGCCTGAGCCTGGCCATTCCCCATTTGCCAGCTTTTGAAATAAAGTCACCTTTCTGCTGGTCAATCTCTTGCTTGTTTTTTCAGCCTGCAAGCTGGGGGTAGTAGAATTTGCAATCAGCAACTGTTACATTTAATCCTAACAACAACCTTGGAAGCTAAACACTGTTATTATTTGCCATATTTGTCAGGTGAGGAACTTAAGGCTCAGGGGGAATAAATAACTTGCCAAGGTCCCAAGGTCACAGAGCTGGGTCTTGAACGCAGGTCTGTGTGACTGGAGAGCCGATCTCCTTAACCGCTGTGTTTACGTGGGTCTTTGTAACAAGAAGCAATATGCGAAGTGCATAGAGGGGACACACCGGGGCAGGCACACCTGAGTTCTGTGCTTATCCAGGCCCCGTGACCTTGATTGCTGAGCCTCTTTGTCCTCATCTGTAAAATGGGGTGTTTTCAAACTTGCATATGATCCAGGAAAGGCCTGCGAGAGGAAGGATCTGGCTATGTTCTTAGAGATTCTCTACAGATGCAAAATTCTCCCCATAAAGGACGACTTTGCAGGACCACTTCAAATTATAATCAAAGAAACATATTTCGGAGTAAAGTACTTTGATGTCCTTCTTTATCTGTCATGTGATGCCATACCACCATTGGAGAGTAAGCCCCGTTAATTAGTAAATGATTGATCATTAATAAAAGCTTGTCTGATGAGATGGTGTGGTATGTAGGATGGAATTGAGGAGGAGGAGGAGGAGAAGGAAGAGGAGGAGGAGCAACAGCAGCTAGAGTTTAGTTTTCACATACTAATCAGGCTCCCTGTAGAAAAGAGAATCTGACTCAGATGGTACAAACGATGAGAAGTTAGTCAAGGAGCAACTTACAGAGGGGAGGGTGAGGGGATACTAAGGCACCCAGAGTCTAGCAACCGTGAGGAGCTGTTACCACCTGTAGGCGGAAGTGGCAAGAAACAAGGGAATGAGGCTTCAGGAACCCAGGTAGGTTTGGGGTCACAGTGGATAAGGAGTCAGGGAGGGACACATGCCTGCCAGCAACGTGGTTCTGAATTCAGGAGGAGACAGGGTACAAGTGCCCAGCCTCTCTTTCCTTCTCTTTGACCTGCTGCCAGGGCTTCCTATGGGATGATCCCAGCCAGAGGCCAGAGCACAGGGGGTCCTGGGAGGTGTCATTCCCAGGGCCAGCTTCCAGGTCAGGCAGGACAGAAAGGGGTTGATCCAAGGGGAGGGGACAAGTGTGAATAACTTTAGCTCCACCTTCCAGCATCTAGTGAAAAGTGAATAGGGTTATGTATGGAAAGCACTTGAGACACGACAAAGTGGTTCCCTTTTGTGTAGTGCCTACTCAGTGCCAGACATAGGATGATGCCCTGGGGATACTTGTGGGTACACAATGGTGTCATCTCTTCACAGTAGGCAAAACAGTGTCCTGGCAAAGGGGGCAGATTCTGGAGCCAGGTGGCCCGAATCCAAATCCTGCTCTCCCGCCTTCTGGTTATATGACCCCAGCAAATTCATTTAATCTTCTTATTCCTTAGTTTTCTCATCTGTAATAACAGTGTGCCCATACCTCAGAGGGGTTTGGGAAGGATGAATGAGCTGAAACATGTGACACTCTAAAAAGGAGTGCCTGGTCCCTGACCAGGCCTCAGTAAATGCTGGCTATTATATTCCAAAATGCTCACATTTAAGAAGTGCTGTGAGAAAAATAAACCAAGCTCAAAGTACAATGTATTTTGTCCATCTAAGGAGTTTATATTGATTGAGGAGCAGAGACAGGAAGCCTGTTTTGATCTATAGGTCAAGAATGGCTTCTCTGAGGCAGTGATGTTTAAGCTAAGACCTGGAGGATGAGTGAGAAGCTTCCATGCCCAGAAAAGAGTGGCCTGGGTAGCAGAAAGAGTAGGAGCAAAGGCCCTGAGTCATAAAAGACTTGAGGTGTTCAAGGAACAGCAAGAAAACCATCGAGTTGGGGAGTGAGGTTCAGTGTTTGAGATCAGAGGAGTGTCATGGGCCTTGGAGGCCTGTGTAAGGAATCTGGGTTTTCTTCTGGCAAGAAAAGAAGCTCCTAGAAGGGTGTTTACTGAGAAGAAAAATAACCTGTTGTGCTTCTCTGGGTCTTCCAAGAAGCAGATGCCAAGTCAGGATTAAATTCATAAGGACGATTAGGGCAAGGGCCTATTAAAAAGAACATGGAGGAGTTGGAAAGCCAGGAGAGCTAGCTGTGGGAGGCATACAGATTGGATTCCTAGTGAAGGAGAGACGGGAGTCGCTTGGGTGTCAGCACCCCAGGCTGCCATGGTGTCGAAGGAGGGCTCATCAAAGCCATGGGAATCCTTGAGCTGTCAAAGGAATTCCGCGTGCCCAGAAATAGGCCTGTCTTGGGATCCTGCCATTTTCAGACATTGGCTGGGGACCGCCCATAGGAAACATGTCCACCTATAGAAAAGGCAGAGCTTTCCGAGCCCAGCCCTTGGCCCTCTGGGGTCCCTAGAGTTGTTGGTCTGCAAGGTGCATTTTCCCGTTGCCCCACCAGACTTGCATCTTACTTTCTGTTTTTTATTCTTATTTTTTGAGTGGGGGTCTCACCCTGTCACCCAGACTGGAGTGCAGGGGCACCATCATGACTCACTATAACCTCAACCTTCTGGGCTCAGGTGATCCTTCTATCTCAGCCTCCCGAGTAGCTGGGACTACAGGCACGGGCCACCACGTCTGAATAATTTTTTGACTTCTTGTAAAGATATGGTCTTACTATGCGGCCCAGATTGACTTCGAATGCCTGGGCTCAAGCGATCCTCCTGCCTTGGCCTCCCATAGTGCTGGGATTATAGGCGTGAGTCACTGCACCGGGTCTTGAACTTGCATTTTAGCTGTGCACTTTGGCAACTCCAAGGAAATCGGCTGGGAAGGTGGGCAAGAGGCCCACTGACGACTATTGAAGGCTCAAGCCAAAGGCCCAGGCAGGGAGGCTGTGTGGGTCATCCCAGATGGGGCTCAACGTGGAGGCCAGACAGAAGTGTGTGCCTCCCAGTGAGTCAGACCCTGCCCGGCTCCATCCCCACCTGACACCCCCCCATCCCCTGTCTCCCTGGAGGAAGTCGGGCCTGTAGCCTGACTTCCTGCTATTATGCCATTTTTACAGCCTGGACTTGATTTAGGTGTTACGCTCTTGCTAAGAATATGCCCTGACACTTGAAAGGAACCTTTATTATTGTCCTAATTTGTGAAGAATTAGTCGTTGCTTTCCCTACCCCCCCACCCCTGCTCCCCTTTCTTCTCTGCAGGGTCAGACCGGAGCCGCATTATTGTTGTTAAATTTAGATCTGAAACTATATTGGGCCAGGGCCGGTGCTTTCACTTCTTAAAACAGGAAGGAAGGCCCCAGCTGGGAGGACTCAACCAGCCAAGAAGCTGCCCTGAAGGTCTCAGGGAAATGGGTTTTGGTGGAAGCCACTGGATGTGCTTAGAAGGGACCAATTCAGAGAATGTCTTGGTGTGGTTAGATTGAGAGATTTTTCCCTGGTCTTCTGGTTTGCCGTGGTCCAGGTCTGCAACCGTGGTGACTGGTTACAGTGTGGGAGGTGAGAACCATATTGTGTGGGTTCAAATCCCAGCTCTGCCACTTGCTAGCTGTGTGGCTTTGGACAGGGAAGTCCTGCTCAACTTCCTCAATGCCTCAGTTTCTCCATCTGTCAAGTGGAGATAATGATATTACCTCATGCTAAGGCCGGCGGTGAATTAACCAAGGTAGCATGAGTGCCTGCCATGTGCATATTTAACGTGGGTTGGCTGTTATTATTAGCTCTGAGTTTCCTAACTGGCAGAGTTTGAGCTTAGAACACATTGAGGAAGGTCTTAGAGAAAACAGGAATCTCATGGTAAAGCATTGCATGATCAACTGAATAAATTTACTAGTTAATTCAGAAACAACTAGTCAGAGTTATTAAGAAATAGCAGAAGTTACTTCACGATACCAGCTAATGCTGACTGGGTACTTTCTGCCTGCCTGGCCCTGGCACTAGCTACATTCTAGATATTCGAGACAGCACAGAGCAGGAATACAAGTGGGGACCCTCAGAGCACTCGGTTCACCGTCCCAGCTCAGCCACCGAGCAGCTGAGTGGTCTTGGGTAAGTTCCTTTACCACTCAGGCTCAGTTTTCTTGCTTATGATCTTATTTATTTCATTTTATTATCAGAGACAGGATCTCACTTTGTTGCCCAGGTTGGCGTGCAGTGGCATGATCTTTGTGCTCTGCAGCCTTAAATTCCTGGGCTCAAGCGATCCTCCTGCTGAAAATACAGGGGCATGCCACCACACCTGGCTCCTCATCTTTAAAGTTCTGGAAACTTGATGATGAAGGAACTAAGTTATATAAAGTGCTCAGTACTAAGAAAGAATTGCTCAGATGTTTGCTATGAGTTACAGAATTATTTTCTGGAAACACCTCAATTCCCTGTAATACTATTCTGGACTAAGGTCTGTCATGCAGTGAGCTCTGAAGAACCACTCGCCGTGGTTGGTGTTGCACCTTGTCTGCCTTTGTCTGGGTTTGCAGAGCCCTTGGTCACCAAGCATGTTTGCAGTCTGATTTGCATCACAGCGGGGTGCCTGTCTTCACCACCTCTCAAACCAGAGCTCCTGTGAGCAGGGGCCCCGGCTAATTCATCTGTCTTTCCTGCTCCTGGTATCCAGCAGGTGCTCCATAAATGTCTCTGGGATGGACTTCTCAGAAGTGGCAGGAGGGAAGAGGTCTTGAGGATCACGGAGCCCCTAGAAGGAAGGAACGGGCTTCGGGTCACTGGGTGAAGTGGTGGCTCTTCCGTGGGACTCCAGGGTGGAACTCTGTTTCAATGGAACAGGTGTCGTTTTTAATCATTTAGAAACTTTGTTATGGCATGGGCTCTACAGGTGGCATCAGACTGCCAAAGGAGTTCTGACACCAGCATGTAGAGGGAAGAGGCTGGTCTGATTTGGGGGCATGGTATTTCTCTCTTTTTTTTTTTTTTGAATTGGAGTCTCACTCTGTTGCCCAGACTGGAGTGCCGTGGCCACTCCCGGCCA
>NW_007258841.1:455893-497996 GCF_000164805.1 Carlito syrichta
CTACAGGCGCGCGCTACCATGCCCGGCTAGTTTTTTGATTTATTGTAGAGATGAGGTCTCACCCAGTTGCCCAGGTGGGTCTCGAACCCACAGGCTCAGGCAATTCACCCACCTCAGCCTCCCAAGGCGCGGGATTACAGGCTAAGCCACCGAGCCCGGCTTGGTATTTATCCTCTTGTGTCAGCTTCCCACTGGTGACTGAAGAAGCCTCTGTTCTATAGATTAGTAAACTTCCGGAAGGAGAGGTTGGAGAAATGATGAGAAGGCAGGACCGTGGGGGCCTCCCTCCTTTTCCCATTCCCTCATCTCTCTCCCTCTTTTCTTCTTTATCTGCTTCTTTTCTCTCTCTCTCTCTCTCTCTCTCTCTCTCTCTCTCTCTCTCTCTCTCTTTCCTCTCTTTCTCCCTTCTCTCTCTTCTCTCCCTCTCTCCTTCCCTCCACCTTTCCCTTTTCCCTCCCTTCATTCCACCCTCAATCGAATGATTGTCTTATTCTATGTCCAGCTGGCACTGTTCCCTTTACCTGCCAGCACAGGACACCCAAGCAGTGGGGGTTCCCTCTGTGTGAATGCATGCCTGGATGGCTCTGTCTACATCTCCATGTTTATGTAGCATCAGATGTATTTGTGCACCTGGTAGCTGGCATGTTCTCTGTGAGGCCCCGGGAGTTTGTGTGTGTCTGTGTGCATGGAGATGTGGATTTCCTCTCTCTCTCTCTCTCTCTTTCTCTCTTTGTGTGTGTGTGTGTGTGTGTGTGTGTGTGTGTGTGTGTGTGTGTGTGTTTACATAGATGCTCGTGTATCTGTGTACACCTGGATGGCTTCAAGCTCTGAGTGGATACCCTGGGCTTTGTGTCTAGGTCTATGTGTCTCTGCCTGTTCCCTTTGATGTTTGCCTTTCTCTTGGATTTATGCCTTGATGTCTGTGCACTCTTGAGTGCCCTTCAGATGCTGTCCTCTGGGTGCAAACTCCTGGAGTTTTGTATGTCTTCATCTGCTCCTCTCCCAAGAAGCTAGGGTTTCTTTACCCTTGCATGCCCTTGACCTTGTCAAGATGATACTACCACTAGGTTAAACTTTCATGATCTAGATCACAGGTAGACAAACTTTTCCTTAAAAGGCCAGATGGTAAATATGTTAGGGTTTGCAACCCACATGGTCTTTGTGACAATCCATCACCTCTGCCTTTTGTAAACTTTAAGCAATCATAGGTAGTATTGTTATGGTCTGAGTAATGCTCGGCTACTACGCTTGATACCAATAAATCAAAGGGGCAGGGAACTGGTAGAAAGAAGTTTATTTCTGAGTTCAAATCCAGGGAGCAGAGCCAGACTTGAGATCTTCCTAAAATGGTTCTGCTCACCCTCTAGGCTTTTATAGTTCACTTTTTTTTTTGAGTTGGAGTCTCAGTCTGTCACCCAGACTGGAGTGCAGTGGCCACTCCCGGCCACCACAGCCTCGACCTGCTGGGCTCTGGCGATCCTCCCACCTCAGCCTTCCAAGTAGCTGGAACTACAGGTGCGCGCTAGCTTGCCTGGCTAATTTTTTGATTTATTGTAGAGATGAGGTCTCACCAAGTTGCCCAGGCGGGTCTCGAACCTGCAGGATCAGGCAATCCACTCACCTCAGCTTCCCAAGGCTGAGCCACCGAGCCCGGCTTACAGTTCACTTTTATAGTCCAGATCTCTTAGTACCTATACATTAGCCATGTGACCAGCAGACCATTGTATAGAACTTGAGTTTCAGTCACATTTATTGATAGTGACCTTTTTTTTGGTCCAGACTTCCTGGTGCCAGGTAACAGGTATCTCATAGCTTTTATCAGTAGGGCCTAGCAGAAGCGTTAATCAAGCTTACCATAGAGTAAACGGCCTAAGACATCATGCATTATGCAAAAGTTATATAAATCACAAAGCTTGCAATTACATTGATACAAAAGTTATACAATTCACAAGCCTTCCAATTCCATTGATACTATATTATTCAAACTTATAACCACTCAGAAAAAGGGAGTAAAAGGAGATTTTCAGTTGATTGAGTGTAGACTATAGGGAAACCAAGGATCCTCTGAAGCTATTTACTGGGAGTGCATAGGAGATAAGGGGCAGGGCAGTTTTTATTAGTTCTCAGGAATCTTGTTCAGGAATGTACAGGAATGCTTGAGCCCTTGCCACGCCTTTCTCTAGAGACTGTGACAACATAGACAGACATTAGAGGGTCTCTGTATAGTATGTAAAGGAACGAATGAGTTTGGACTCCACCAAGACTTCATTTGTGGACATGGAAGTTTGTATTTCATAGAATCTCATGCGTCATGGAATACTCCTCTTTTTATTGTAGTTTTCACCTATTTAAAATGGTAAAAACCGTTCTTAGTTCATGGGACTTACCAAAACAGGCCATGAGCTGAATTTGGCCCTCAGACATTTGTCTGCAGATTTTAAGTCTCCTGCAGCCTCTGCCTGCCAGCAGAGTTGAATGTCAGGGACAATGGCCAAACCCTTAGGGGGCTCAGCACATGGACCTGTGGCCTGCCCAGGGGGCCTGGAGACCAGCGGTGATGGTTTATGGAGAATAAACCCTTGGTTGGACTTTAAAGCTGAGATTCCAGTATTAAGAACAGAATTAAAACAATACAAAACAAAAACCCTACTTGTGAGTCTCAGCTTGGCTACCTGACAGCAACATCATCTTCCTGAATCTCAGTTTCCTCATCTGTGAAATGGAACTCATTGTATTTCCCTTGTAGGGCTGTAGTGAAGCCTCAAAGACATGACAAGCACGCACTTAGCGTCATTCCTGGTGAACAGTAAGTGCTCAATAACTTTGGCCACATTTATGACCATTCCAAGTACAGTAGACCTACCAAGAGGGAGAAAAAGACTCTGCCAAGCGATCCAGACCCTTGTGATTTGACTTGGCTGAGCTTCTCAGGCTCTTGGGTTACCTAGTATTTCTCTGAGATCCCCCAGATAAAAAAAAGCCCCAGGTAATTATTGTCTTTGTCCATTCAATGAACTATTTAACTGACTGTTGCTTAAATAATAGAGCAATTATTTGTTAGCCTATTAGCCTCAAGAACCTCCCTAGTCCTGCCCCCAAATATTCAGGACGACAGACTAGGGACATCTCTTTGCTTCTTTTTCCTCCCTGGGAATGGGAGGTAGGGAAGGTTAGGGGTCATTGAGGAGTCAGTCTTGGCAACCATATAGGCAGTCAGGGGAAAGTCGTCCTCAGGATTCAACCTACAAATGTGCCCCATGCCCTGGAGAAGGGTCTGCTCCTGCAGCCATGGCTACGACCTTGGCTTCTTGATAACCCTTCACCTGACGATGTGGTAACTTGCATACTCTCCCCTGACATTTCGACCTAACTTGTGGCGTTTTTAACACTGGCAGTATTTTTGTCCGCTATGCAG
Source organism: Carlito syrichta (assembly GCF_000164805.1). Taxonomy (NCBI): domain Eukaryota; kingdom Metazoa; phylum Chordata; class Mammalia; order Primates; family Tarsiidae; genus Carlito; species Carlito syrichta. The sequence continues at coordinate 459,309 of NW_007258841.1, forward strand.
CAAGACAAACATAGGGCCAAGGTTCAAATCTGATCTTACCACTCCGTAGCTCTATGACCAGGATGAACTAATGAAACTCTCCGAGCCTCTGTTTCTTCATCTGTTCAATGGGACCAATAGTAACTTAGAGAACCCATTTCACACCACCCGCCAAGATCAAGTGTTCCTCAAATCTTCCTCCACTGTGTTACTATCCTGCTCAATAACCTTCCATGACTCTTGGTTACCTTTGGAGTCAAGTCTAAGTATCTTGTTCTAAAACCCAAGGTTTTCCTTGATGTGGCTTTGGACCTCCTTTTCCCTGTCTTATGTTTTCCCATGAGACACCTGCTCTGTCCAAGTTGATTTCTTCACTGCCCCACCATGCCATGCAATCTAGCCCCCTGGCCTTTGCTCACCAGTGCATGAGATGCCTTTTCCACCTCTGATCATCTATCATAACTCGTTCTACTTGCACCACTTACTAGCTGGCATGACTTTGGGCAAGCTACTTTGCCGTTTGCATCAAACTTTTCATCTGCAAAAGGGAAATCATAAGATGTCAGAGTGCTACATCCAGGAGTCAGTGAAATATTACCTGTTAAGAGCAAAGAAGCTGAGTGTGGTAGCTCACTCTGGGAGGACAAGGCAGGAGGACTGCTTGAGCCCAGGAGTTCTGGTAGCCTGTGCCTGTAGTCATAGCTACTCAGGCGGCTGAAGTGGGAAGATGGCTTGAGCCTAGACATTTGAGGCTGTGGTGAGCAGTGATCTACAACCTGAGTGACAGAGTGAAACTCTGACTAAAAAAAAAAAAGCAAAGCCTAGTGCTCTCTGCACAGCAAGCTCACAGTGAGCTATTGCTATTGCTGTAGTTAAAATCACAATTGCTACTGCTGTAGTTAAAATCCCACCCCTGCCTCAAGCACCCTTCCCCAGTGACTCAGTTCATTCTTCTTACAGCTCCAAGGACAATTGCCTCCCTGCAGCTCCGCCCAGCAACCTGGCGGCACAGACATTTTCCTGGCATGCAGAGCAGATCAGGCCCCTCTTGCCCAAGGAGGCTCCCTCCCCTCTGAGTGCAACCCGCGGTGTTAGTTACAGCCTCTGAAACCCTTGCTGGCATGCCTTGTCTTTGTTCCTTGTACCTGAGCCCTGCACCACTGGCATGAATCAGAGCCTGAGTCAAAAGTTCCTGAATTCCATCTCCAAGAGCAGCCCGTTAAGCAGGAAGGTCAAGGTCAGAGTTTTCAGGAGAGAAAGCAGGGAACAGTCACTCCCAGGAAATGTCCTGGCTTTGCCAGGTGCTGGAGTAGCAAAGGAGGAAGGAACAGTGTTCTGTGCGGTGTAATGCTGCTTCTGGTATGTACTTGGTTTTAGATTCTGCAAAGTTTTTACACCCAAGTTGCACTTCTTGGTTAAGACGCCAGCACCACTGCAAAGTGAGTACCATGGGTCCCATTCCACGGGTGGAAAAATCATGGCTCAGCAGGGTTAAGTAAATTGACTAAGAAAAGTGACCGAGATGGGGCTTGACTTGGAACATTTCTTTCCTCACTTTCCAAACACTTTCAAATATTCTGAGCTTCCTGTGGCAGGAATCCCTCTTTTTTGCTCAGCACATGGCCACCTGGCATTAAGCATCTACATTGTTCAACTTCACTTGCAGTGTGGCCATGGGTTTAAGTTCTGGCCAATGAAATAAAAGCAAAACTGAGAGAAGCCTATTTTGCCTTTCTGCCTTTCTTTCTGCTTTTGATTATAACTTGAATGTGATGGCTGGAGCTCCAGCAGCTATTCTGAACTATGAGGCAACCATAAGGCTGAATTGCATGCTGGAAATTAAGGCAAAATTTGAGTCCTGGGTCCCTCATGTCACCCATCACCTGCCATCTCAGCTTTGAACTGCCACCTCCCAACTTCTGTTAGATGCTAGAGAAATAAAATTCTACCTTGTTTAAGTCACTATCATGTTGGGTTTTTCTGTCACTTGCAGCCTTCTTCCTCCTATACTTGCTCTGATTCAAACTATTTCTATTTTTATTATTATTAATTTTTTTTTTTTAGTCAGAGAGTCAGTCTGACACCCAGGCTGAAGTGCAGGGGCAAGCTCACGGCCACCACAGCCTTAACCTGCTGGGGTGAGGCTATCCTGCAACCTCTGCCTTCCAAGTAGTTGGAACTACAAATGCACACAACCATGCTTGACTGATTTTTTGACTTCTTGTAGAGACGAGGCCTTGCCAAGTTGCCCAGGTTGGTCTCAAATCCCTGGACTCAGGCAATCGCCTGACTTCAACCTCCCAAAGTGCTGGGATGATAGGCATGAGCCACTGTGCCTGGCTTCAAACTCTTTTAAAATCTTCTTACGGCTGGTATGTTTTCTTCATAACACTCATTACGCAGGAATGCATTATTTATTTTACAGCTGTTATTTAATCTATGCTTCTAATAGCGTGCAGTCCATCAAGGCAGGCACTGTGTCATCTATATTTGCAGTTGTTCCCTGGCGCACAGCAGAGGGCCTGGCCAGAGGGGGCGCTGATGAGCATGTACGGAAGGAACAAATATTCCCGTGCTTCTAGCCTCCCCTGTAGGTCCTGGGAAGCGAACCCAGGGACCGGGGAGCCCAGCTTTCCCTCTCAGCCTCACACCCTCATCACCTCTCCCCTCCAGGGAGCTCCCTCTGCAGCACATGCCAGCACTGTCAGGACAAGCTGGCCCTCTTGGGAAGAGCCAAGTCCAGTATGCAAAGCACACATTTTCCTCAGTCTCTGAGTCTGTGTCGTGCATCGTCTAATTCACCTTTACACTGGGCGATGAGAATGGGTCTCAGAACGATGAAAAAGGGCCAGGTATGGTGGCTCATGCCTATAATCCCAGTGCTTTGGGAGGCTGAGGTGGGAGGATTGCTTGAGCCTAGGCGTTCGAGACCAGCCTGGACACCATAGCCAGACCTTATGTCTACAAAATTTTATTTTAAAAATTAGCTGGGCATGGTGGCACATGTCTGTAGTCTCAGTGACTCGGGAGGCTGAGGCGGGAGGATTGTCTGAGCCCAGGACATCGAGGTTGTAGCAAGTCATAATTAGGCCACTGTACTCCAGCCTGGGTAACAGAGAGAGACCCCGACTCAAAAAAAAAAAAAAGAAGAAGAAGAGGAAGAAGAAGGAGGAGGAGGGAGAAGACAGAAGGGCCCAATGGGAGAAATTCTCTTTTCTGATACCAAGAAACAAGGTGAAGAGAGGGTACACATAGAAGGGTAAAGCGTTGTGAGTTATTCCATGAGCATCACGGCTGAGCTACAGAATCTGGAGTCAGAGCAATCTACGTGCATTTCCCAGACCTGCCTCTTTCTACCTCGGTGACCACAGACCATTCCTTCGACCTCTCAGCGTCTCTGTTTTCTCATCTGTGAAACGGGAACAGTGACAGTTCCCACCTAGGTTTAGTGTGAGGTTTCAATGAAGGAATTTGGGCTCAGCAGAGGAAATTCCTCTCAACTGGGTATTTTTCTTTTGAGTTGGAGTCTCACTCTGTCCCAGACTGGAGTGCAGTGGCCGCTCCCGGCCACCACAGCCTCGCCTGCTGGGCTCTGGCGATCCTTCCGCCTCAGCCTTCCGAGTAGCCGGAATTACAGCCGCGCGCTACCACGCCAGGCTAATTTTTTTTTTGTAGAGATGAAGTCTCACCAAGTTGCCCAGGTGGGTCTCGAACCCCCGGGTTCAGGCAATCCACTCACCTCAGCCTCTCAAAGCGCGGGATTACAGGCTGAGCCACTGAGCTCGGCTGTATTTTTCTATTTTTGCTCACTGTAATCTGTTTAGAAAGGCTTGATGCTGCAGCTGTTTTGTAGCTCTCGTCCCATTAGGGGGTTATCAAAACCTTCCAGATAAGGTGAAAATTGACTACAAAGGATGACAGTGCTGAACTGGGAAGAAATAATTCATTCTCTACCAGTCGAACAGACAATACACAGCGCAAAGATCTCACGTTTAGCTCCCTAGTCCCCCAGTAAACCTTTCTTATTCTCTTAGCAGGTGTTCACTATTTCCTCGCCAAACATCCATAGAAGCTGGTCCGGCCTTATCAGAGGGCAGGGCGTGTGGGATGCTTGGGCCAGGGTGTGTCTACAGGAGTTTTTTTTAACAGACAGACTTGTTTTCTTGTGGCCTGCGATGGCAGGCGGCTGATTCCTTTACCAGGTTAAGCTGAAAGGCCTCTGGTGTAAGTCTGGTGTGAGACCCCCCAAATCCATTATTTGCACTACAGGTCCTGTGGTTTCCATGTAGTGCTTGCTGGCATTTATCTTGGAATCAAACCCAAGCGTTTCACTAAGACCCTGTAAGAGACAGAACATACTCTAGAAGGGTGCAAAATGAAGGAGATATGAAAACTTGACCTCTTCAGGACTCCAGAAGATCATGGATGATGGTGCCAAATTGGGAAGAAATTAGCTGTGCAGGTCGCCCCACAGGGAACGGTGGGACTCTATGGATGCTGGCGAAAGAAAGTTGCACCTACTGACTATGTTAGATGCCTGCACCCAATCTACCATGGATGCCTGATGGCCATTGGGAAGAGGCTTTTGGACATCTATAATACCTAGTGAGAAAGTCTGAGCTTGTTATAGCAGCAAGGAAGCCAACTTTTAAAAATGCAACGTGAAATTCACATACCATAAAATGTGAATTTTTGTCGGGGTCTCACTCTGTTGCCAAGGCTGGAGTTCAGTGGCACAAACACAGCTTACTGTAGCCTCAACCTCCTGGACACAGACAATCCTCCTGCCTCAGCCTCTGGAGTAGCTGGGATGACAGGTAAGCACCACCACACCTGGCTAATTGTTTTTTTTTCCCCATATTTTGTAGAGACAAGGTCTTGTGATGTGCCTAGGCTGGTCTCAAATCCCTGAGCTCAAGTGGTCCTCCTACCTTGGCCTTCCAAAGTGCTGGGATTACAGGCATGAGTCTCACCCAAAGTTAATTATTTTAGAGTGAATAATTCAGTGGTATTTAACACATTCACAATGTTCTACAATGACCAGTTTTATCTAATCCATAATATTTTCATCACTGTAAAAGGAAAACCCGTATCCATTAAGCAGTCACTCCTACTGTGTCCCTCACCTCAGCCCTTGACAAACACCAATCTACTTTCTGTCTCTGTGAATTTACCTATTCTGGACATTTTACATAAATGGAATCATACACTATGTTTCTTTTAGTATCTAGCTTCTTTCACAGAATAATGCCTTCCAGGTTCACCCAGGTTATAACACATATCAATACTTCACTCATTTTTATGAACGAATAATGTTCCATGGCCTGGATAGATCACATTTTGCTTATCCATTCATCCAGTGATGGGCATGTGAGTTGCTCTCACCTGCTACTATGAATGATGCTGCTGTGAACATTTGTGCACAAGCATTTGTTTATCTGTTTTCAGTTCTCTTTATTTTATGTTTAACCATTAGGAACCAGCTAGCTTGTTTATGCGCATATGTGAGATGCTCCTGGACTCTCAGAAATACCTGAAATGGGAAGAACTCGGTATACAGACAGCCAAACTCCTGCCCAACCCAGGAAGAAGAGTAGCTAAAGAAAGTTGGGGATATTAATGTTATTGCAAACCCCTCTGATGTTGTCAACACGAGGGAGACCTTTCCACTAGAAACACAGAATTTTCCATGTTGTACATAGCACTTTCTGACCCTACTCTTTTCTGATTTCCACAGCAGTTGTCCATGGACGGTGAGCTGGGAAGGACGTGTGAATCTCCTCAGGAATCTACAGATCTGGGGGACTGTCCCAAACATGACCCTGTCTGTTGCCACATGGAGCAGGTGTTTGTGCACATCTTGGGTGCAGATAGACGGGAAGTCTAACACTTTCTGGACCTGCACTGGCTGGAAAAGAGATCAAGTGTGTAGAAGAGCTGCCCCGCACCTGACCTCTATTTGTGCGCAACTGTGGCTCCATACAGGGCGGGGAAGCCACCCATGGTGGGTGAAATATTGGCGTCGCCACCTCTAATTGTTGTTGAGCCTGGAGGGAGCTTCCTGACCTGGGAGGGTTTCCCAGGAATTGGCACCCTGTCATGCTGGCTGAGGTTCAAAGGGGAACCCAAGTCAAATTCTTCATGGATGTGGGTCCAAGAAAGGGAAGAGTTGAATGCCTGAGGCCTTTTCCATCTTCCTCATTTTTTTTTTTGAGTCAGGGTCTCACTGTGTTGCCCAGACTGGAGTGCAGTGGCACAGTCATGGCTCACTGCCCATCTCAGCCTCCTGAGTAGCTGGGGACTACCAGTACATGCCACCAGGCCTGGCTACTGGTTGGTTTTTTTTTTTTGGAAATGAGGACTAGTTATGTTGCCTGGGTTGATCTCAAACTCCTGAACTCAAGCAATCCTCCTGCCTCTCCCTCCCAAAGTGCTGGGATTACAGGTATGAGCCACTGTATCCTGCCAACATCTTCCTCAATTTCTTTCCTACAATTCCTTTGCCAGGCCACAAGCTCCATAAAGGCATGGGTCATGTTTCCATCTCCAGTGATAAGCACACAACGGGTGCTTAATAAATGTATAAATAAGTGCATGCATTAATGATTTTTTCTCACCTCCTTCAAAGGCCTTGAATAGTGAGGGAATCATATAAGATGTGAAAAATATACACAGCTATCAGAAAGAGGTTTTTGGGTAGCTCTGTGCTTCCAAGGTTTGCTCTTATTAAAGGATCTGTAAACATGCCAAGCATTCGGGGCCTTCGCACCTGCTATTTCTGATACCTGGACGCTCTTTTCACAGGTACAATTTGCTCTCTCATTTCCTTCACACTTGGCTGGCTACCAGCCCCTCATGGAGGCCTTCCCGGACCACAAGATTAAAAAATAAAACATAGCAACCCTTAACCCTCTAAATTGTTTACGACAGTAATATTTAACACATCTAAGAGAAAATATGTAGAAACTTGGCAAGTTACGAAAACCCAATAATAAAGTCACCCCTCTGAGCCCCTGGCTCAACTGATGAGCTGAAACACACCATTTCTGTTGGGGCTGCCTGTGGTCTGGACCTTCACCCCATGGCCCTCTCTGATCCCAACTCAGCCCACTGTGGATGTTTGCCCTTTGCATATTATTGTAGCATTCTTCACTGCCTGATACATTGTATCTTGTTTTGATTATGCATTTTCTGTCTTTCTTCCCCAAAATCTAAGTTCCATAAGGGCAGGGATGCTGTGTGCTTTTTACTGTATCTGCAGTGCCTGGTACACCGCAAGCCCTAGGTAAATATTTACAGAATAAATCAATGAACAGATCAATGAATGAATGCTGGTCGTGGAAATCCTTTTTTCACTGGTGATCATCGCTTCAAAGGGAGAGAGAGCAAAGAGGAGCTGTATGTTGTCTTTTCTTGAAGTCCATTGAAGACAGGTCTCACATCTTTTTTTTTTTTTTTTGAGTTGAAGTCTCACTCTGTCGCCCAGACTGGAGTGCAATGCCATGCTCCTGGCCGCAGCCTCGACCTGCTGGGCTCTGGCGATTCTTCCAATTCAGCCTTTCAAATAGCCAGAACTACAGGCACGTGCTACCACGCCCAGCTAATTTTTGTTTTATTGTAGGGATGAGGTCTCGCCAAGTTGCCCGGGTGGGTCTCTAACCTGCAGGCTCAGACAATCCACTCACTTCGCCCTCCCAAAGTACTGGGATTACCGGCTGAGCCACCGAGCCCGGCCTGGGTAGGCCTCATGTATTATTGGAGCACACCGACTTGGAAGGAGACAGAGCAGGTCAAAGCCGCTGGGCCCCCTTGTTGCTGTGTGATGCCAGACAAGTCTGTTTGGGTCTGCCTCCCCCTTTAAAAATGTGAGAAATGATGACCTCCACTGAATGGCTGGCACATAGTCCAGCCTCAATGAACAACAGCCAATGTTTACACCCTACTTCTTCCCAAGAATCTTATTCCTGTGGGCGGCGCCGTGAGAGGTGTTCTGAGTGGCACCTGTGCTCACCATTGGAGTAATTATTTTCTGTAGGAAAGAGTATTAATAGTAGGAACTCGTTAGGTCACGGCGCCCAGGAACTGACCTCCCCCAACTTCCCAGGGTCCCCCCGCCAACACTTTCCCTGCATCTTGAAGGTAGGTCTACATAACTCATGGTGGTTGCTGGGTCCCTGACATCTGTATTTCTTCCACATTCTTTTTTTTTTTTTTTTTGAGTTGGAGTCTCTCACTCTGTCACCCAGACTGGAGTGCAGTGGCTGTTCCCGGCCACCACTGCCTCGACCTGCTGGGCTCTGGCAATCCTTCTGCCTCAGACTTCCGAGTAGCCGGAATTACAGACATGAGCTACCACACCCGGCTGATTTTTTTGATTTATTGTAGAGATGAGGTCTCGCTGACCAGGCGGGTCTCGAACCCGCGTGCTCAGGCAATCCACTCACCTCAGCCTCCCAAAGGCGCGGGATTACAGGCTGAGCCACCGAGCCCGGCTTCTTCCACCTTCTTTTTTCCCCTGCAATGACTTCAATCTCTCCCCATTCCCCTCCCTGCCACACATACACTCATTCTCTGCTTTGTTACCCTTTTTTCAGCCTTCAAGATTCAACCTAGATACTACTTGGAAGCAATTTTTCTCTCACTGTTCCCAGGCTGGATTAGATGCTTCTTCTAGACCAGTAAAAACTTGGAGAATTCATTATATACAGCCCAAGCAAAGCATTTCCCAAATTTTCCTCCACTGTGTCACTATCCTGCTCAATAACCTTCCATGACTCCTTACTACCTTTGGCGTGAAGGCCAAATATCTTAGCCCAGAATTCAAGGCTTTCCATGTTGTGGTTTGGGCCTATTTTTTTCCTTACTGCATCTTTCTGTGAACCACGCGCTCTGTCCAGGTTGGCTCTCTCACTTCTGCACCTGGGCTTCTTTTTCTAAGCTTACTTCTTCTTCCTCAGTTTGATCATCCTCATTTCACTGCACTGAATTATGATTCTGCTTTTTCTCTCTGCTTTTTTTCCACAGCACTTTATCCCTGAGACTGCCCTTCATCTCTGTGTCTCAGCACCCAGACCATAGAGATACTCCAAGAAATGGTGTGAAGGGAATGAATGATCAGGCGACTTCTGCTTCATCCTGCTACTCAAGAAGGACATGGATGAGGACCCCAAGCGATGGAGGTTTCTAGCATTCACATGAAGAGTAGCTGTTCTTCTGAGCCATTGGCTCGGTTTTGTGCAGACATTTGACATCCCATAACTACCTAATTTCTCTTTTCATTTTGGCTACCAGGAAGCAGAGAGGCAGACGTGGGGCCCCCCCTTGGCAAGTGAACAGGACATGGGAGGGGCCTCAGCCTTTTTCTCTGCTGTTTTATGCCTTCACCGTTGATGATGTTCTCGGGAAGAAGAGTCACCTAAGCCAGTTTTTCTCATGGTTATTTTTGTTGTGTTTTATGTATTGTTGGAAGTGGCCTCTAGACCTCCCTAGAGTAAAGCAATATATAAACTAACCATGTTAGTTTCCTTTTACTGCTGTGCTATACAGTTCTAGACATCAGAAGTTCAAAGTGGGTTTTATGGGGCTAAAATCAAGATGCCTTTCTTCTGGAGGTTCTAGAAAGAAAAAGGCCTCTTGTCCTTCCCAACTTCTGGGAGCCACCTGCAGCCCTTAGCTTGTGGCCCCATGTCACTCTGTCCTCTGCCTCTGCCGTGACATTCTCATCTCTTCCTGATGTCTCTGCTTCCCTCTTAAAAAGACCCTTGTGGGGCAACCATCTCTGGTCTCCACCGTGGGAACTTCTCTGTCCTCTTAATAAATCTTGCTTTCTAAAAAACAAAAGAAGACCTTTGTGGCTACAGTGGCTACATTGGGCCTGCCCAGACAATTCAGGATAATCTCTCCACTTCACAACTAAAAGTCCCTATTGCCATGTAAAGTCACATACACGGGTCAGGGATTGTGAGAAAGCGAACGACTCTGGGGGACCCATTATTTAGCCTAACATACCAGTTCATCAACCTCCTGGCTAAGCAAGTTACTTCTGATATAAGAGCAATACCTGGTGATCTGGGGTATTGCAGAAATCCGTTTTCTGCTTGTTTGCTTGTTTATTTGTTTTAAAGATGTGGGCACAATTCAGGATTAGGTATACAAGTGGTCATCATACAGGCCTCCCCTTGGTCCCCACTTTGCCTGGCTTGAGATCAGGTACCCTTATTGATGTTGTGGCTCCTCTTCCCTTTACCCACCCATCCCTTTCTTATAGTCTTATGGTAAAGGTTCAGGGTCTGCCTGGGAGTATGAACATGTGGTACTCTGTTCTTTGTTTCTGTGATAGATCACTGAGTGTGATAGACTCTAAGTCCATCCAAGTTGCTGCGAAGTTCATATGTTTGTTCTTCTTTATGACTGAGTAATATTCCATTGTGTATATGTACCACATTTTACTTATTTTTTTTTTTTTTGAGTTGGAGTCTCACTCTGTCGCCCAGACTGGAGTGCAGGGGCCGCTCCCGGCCACCGCAGCCTCGACCTGCTGGGCTCCGGTGATCCTTCCACCTCAGCCTTCCAAGTAGCCAGAATTACGGGCATGCGCTACCACGCCCGGCTGATTTTTTGATTTATTGTAGAGATGAGGTCTCGCTGCCCAGGCGGGTCTCAAACCCGCGGGGTCAGGCAATCCACTCACCTCAGCCTCTCAAAGGTGTGGGTTTATAGACTGAGCCACCGAGCCCGGCTTATGTACCACATTTTAAAAATACAGTCCAGTTTCAATGGGCAGCACAGTTTCTGCTATTGTGAATAGTGTAGCAATCATCTTTCAAGAACTCTTCATGAGAACAGTATTGAAAGTGACACAGAATTTTTATTATGGAAGTTCCAGCTGTCCAGGGAAACCGGGGTGTGATTCTCAACGAAGTGAAGGAACAAATCTGTCCCGAGTCTGTCTCTCCATGGCCACCCCGTTTCCATGGCTGGAATAACTCCGCTCAAGGTCCCTTGCCTCTTCCCTTACCCTCCAGCTTCTTTTACAAGGAGGTACCCGAATCCCTAAGCAATCCCCGAAGACCTAAACCTGTGAAGTTTGGAAGCTGAACCTTTCCTGGTGGATGATCTCGAAGCATTGCTGACACCCAGTGTTCATGACCCCGCTGAAGAAGCGTTGTCAGCAGAGAGGTCAAGGCGTTCTGAAGTAAGTTCTTGACAATTCAACTCCCCCGGGGAAAGCCCCGCTTGCCTTCCTCGTTGGTCACATTTAAACCTCCTTTTGATGACTCTGTGCAAGTCTGGCCTTCTCCGGCATTGCCAGGCAACGTGCTTGGAACAATTGCCCTCCTCTTTCGCAATGTGACTTTCTTCATGTTAATTCTCCCCGGTTGCCCCCGGCAACACGCCTTCCTGCTCTGCAGCTTCACTTGCTCTGTTAAATCCAGTCACTCCAATCAATCGAGCAGATATTTCTGGATATGGCCATCGTATTCCAGGCCCTGGTCAGAGCATGCAGCATTATACATGATCTCTATTCCCGTAGTAACAATCCCAGGCACAGCTTCTGTGGAGAAAGCTAATGGTTCATTTGGAAAACAAAAGGCTTAAAAACCCTGACTATGCTTCTCTCAAAAGATCGAACTTTTTCATACTCTTATCTTGTCCTAAAGTTTGGCGACAGAGCCTGGCTGGACTATCTTGCTTTAGGGCCTGTGTACACCTTAGCAAATGACCTAAACTGGCTGAATTTTGCTTCCTTCTTTTGGGGGTGGAGTGAACAGACACACACACACACACACACACACACACACACACACACACACACCAGGGTCAAGTTCTATGACAACCAAAATATATTCCTGAAACTTGATTCCTGCTATAAAACTTTCAATAAATATACACAGAGAAACATGGACACGTTGGTGGGGGAGGGATGTAGAGTCAGAATTAATCCACAATGCTGCTATTTATCATGCGTATTAGGACTCCTATCTTTCTGCTGCTCATCAGCAGAATAGTCACAATAATATTAATTCAGAGCTAGACGGGAGTTTCAATTGGTTCCTATGTGACAAGTATTTCAACAAGTACCCAGCACCTAAGCAACTGCTATGTTATTATCTTTATTATCATTCTATAAGATGGAAAGAGTCATTAAAGATTTATGCAAAGGACTAGGTGACAGAAGGAGCATAATAGATGCTAACCATTATTATCATGGACAATCGTTCTATGCATTTGTGGCCAGATTGAAGAAAATGGTGTCATGGTGAGAGTGGAAAACGGATAGGTTTACTGGTTCTAAGTGCTGGAAATGTTCAGAGGAGAAAGAGTTTTCACACAGATGGAAACAGACCAGCAGAAAGTACTCTGGGACTATGATTGAGGAGACAGAATTAGATACCAGATACCAAAGCAAAGAGAAAGAATTACAACCGTCTGTCTGAGTCTCTACACTGCAGAAGATAAACGACACAAGTAATTAAAGAAAAATCGAGCTGATATGAACATTTTGCCTTTTAGCTCATCATAAGCTAGTAGCTGCTTTTTCTTTGGTCAATATTTACCTCCTGAACTGAGAAATGAGAGTCAATACTCACTTCCTATTGTTGGTACATCTATTTTCTGTACACTACACGTAAGCGGCCTACACACATAGGTACCAATACATTAATAGCTATATCAATAGAAAATCAACAATATTCATTTATTTTTAATGGTCATCACCACTGAAACACCAAACAGTGCAATGTGTTCAAGACAAAGAGGAACACTTAGCATGATAGATGTCTGTGGATAATTGATTTAGGTTAACAACTTCCTCTCCTAATGGTGCTAATTGCGTTAATCAACAAGCTGATTTCATCAGAGGCTTTCAAAGGCCCATCCTGGAGGTTGCCAGCTCTTTCTTTGGTTGATGAGTTAGTTCCCCTAGTGAAGACACCCAGGCTCCATTTATAATCATCAGCAGAACTGTTTTAGTGATGGTTTGCAGTCCAACCAATTAACCCGTTCAGCAGACTGTGGCTCTGTTAAGATTCCCGAGTCTGGTTAATTGGGCAAATCAGGTGTGCCGCGGTACATTGTTGGCCGTGGTGTTAGTGGTGTCATTTTGGGCTACCCAGAATTTTCTCTTTAGCATAGTCAACCAGTTTCCACTATGAGTACTCATCCAGCTTCATTGAGAAGAAAGACCCAGGAATAAAGGGGAAAAATACACTTGCAACACATTAATTTTGGTGAGAGTGTCCCGATAACCTGTTAACCTGTAGGTGCTTGCTCTCAAGGCCTCCAGAAAATTCCTATGCCATAAACATTCACTGTAAACTTTTGAGTGCTCCCATGTCCTTTTAGTGGAGTCCTTATGTTACCAGAGCTCCCCTCTGCTGCTTGCAATCAAACATTTCCAGCTGGTTCAGTCATCAAACTGGCTTGATTACTCATGCCAATTCCAATTGATTGACAGAATGTTGTGTTAAGAAGGATCCAGAGGCTTCATCTAAGAACTATGGGAAGAGTGTAGCACTCACTTAGCAATATCTGCCTAGAATAAGGGATGGTGGGGACAGTGGAATGGGGGTAGAGTATTGCTGATGTCAAATATATGCCAGGGGCCTAGAGACACCGAGCAGAGCAATTTAGTGGGATCTCTGGAGCTGGCATGCCTGAGTGCACATCCTATTTCTCCCACTTCTTAGCTGTGTGATCTTGGACAAGTCACTTAACTTGCTGTGCTCCATTTTCCTCAGCTGCATGATGAGGATATGGGTGCACTCCTCTAGAGTTGTTGTGAGAATGAAATAGGTTAATAGCAAGCAAACAGACTTAAAACCATATTTGGCACACAGGAAAGGCTAAATAAAATGCTATCTATGACTACTGGTGTTGTATCATTGTTGTTATACTTGGGGTGTAGGTACTAGAAGCCTGAGCAGTGAACAAATGCATGAATAGACAGAAGAATGGATGACTTGCAGTCCCGAGGTAAAATAATCAATTCCAGAATACTCAGCATATTAAAGTCTGTGACTGTTGCCATCCTTTTCTTGATTTGATTCTCTGAAGTTGTCTCTGTCTTTTTAAAAAATTTCTTTTCTTTTCTTTTTTTCTTGAGTCAGGGTCTCACTCTGTCCCCCAGGCTGGAGTACACTGGCACAATCATGGCTCACCACAGCCTCAACCTCCTGGACTTAATTGATCCTCCCACCACAGCCTCCCAAGTAGCTGGGACTACAAAAGTGCACAAGCATGCCTGGCTAATTTTTTAGTTTTTTGTAGAGACAAAGTCTCGCTATGTTGCACAGGCTGGTCTCGAACTCCTGGGCTCAAGTGATCCTCCCACCTTGGCCTCCCAAAATGCTGGAATTATAGTCATAAGCCACTGCACCTGGCCCTAAGTCTTCATAGGAAGCTTTTACAAATTTACAAATTTCGATCCTGACCCGGGAGTCTTTATGTGCATCTAATACACACAGTATCTATCTCTATCTAATATTTATTAATCTTCTATTTTTACAACAGCTGATGTTAACTCCTCTCTTATTATATATCAGCCACTATGCTGAACACTTTACATATATTTTCTCATTGGAATGTCCCGAAAACATAGAATGGAAATAGTCTTTCTCCTCATTTCACATATGAGGAAACTGAGGCACAGAGCAGGGCAGCAACTCTGCGACTGACAGTGGATACAGATGCGATGTGGACCCAGATGACCTGGCTCCTGGATTCCACACCACCGTGCTGCCTCCAAGAGCTCCTCATTTTCCTAAACATGGAAAAGTAGAAAGAATAAAAGAAAAGCCATTCATTACACTACCATCTTCTGAGTAAGCCGAAGGATGCTTATTTGGGCCTATGGGATTAATGAAAATCATAGCTGGCACTTACGGAGATCCCGGTTAGGACCAGACATGGTGCCTAATGCTTTATGGCACTATCTCATTTAATTGACACATCAAGTCTCTGAGGTAGGTGCTCCTCTTGCCTACGCTTTACAAATACAGAGACAGATACTTCAAGTCTTTTTTGGAGGGGTCTCCAAAAGCCATGACCTGACCTGAGACAAGATATCAAGGGAAAGCAGTTTACTGGGGAGATGACCTCAGGGCACTGGGTGGGGAGTGTGTTGTCAAGCTAAATCACCTTTGCAGACAGCAGGGGCTCAGTCTCACCTGGGAACACAGAACATGCACCACAGATAAAAGACTGGATCCCATCAGCGGATGATTGAGGGCCACAGTGTGGCAGCATGAATTCAGGCCACTTCCCCTCTGTCTCGTGCACAGGCAGAAAGGCCGTTAGGCAGAGGAGCCAAGGTGCTGAGAGCTGCAAGTCTGACCTCTTGTACTGAAATAACAAAGACCCAAGGAGCGAGGAGGGCACCCTAGCATCTGCCACACTCAGGACTTCCTTACTCAAGGTGACTCACCTGCCACCTGCAGCCAGGTTAAAAAGTTAAGTCATTGCTTGTTTAAATAATCCCAGAAAAAAAGTCATGGGTTTCCTACTGCCTAGCCATTCCAAATCCTCCACCACACCCAGGTCAAATCTGTGGTCCTCGTCTACCCTGGCAACCCACGAAGGCTCAGCTTCCCGGAAGTGCAAGACAACTGCATTACCAGGTTTGGTTTTGTTTTCACCAATTTGGGGGGACTTGGCCGAGACACTGGCTCCCACTGACTTCAGATTCAATAATGACTTCAGCTCAGTTCCCTCCTTTCTATCGAAGGCTGGTACATTACTATTAGTAAGAGGATTGATTTTTTTAAAAAATGAGCTTGTTACTGAACCTATTTAACAGCTATTGAACTACCCATGTTTAAATATTTACTCTGCACGATTTCAACCTGTTGGTCCTTCCTCGCTTCTGACGTGGGATAGATGTCTCTCCTCAGAATGTCCATCTCTGCAGCTTCCGTGAATAGAAAACTTCAAACGTTGCAATATTAATTGGTACATTCAGGGAACTGAGTGTTTAGAGAAAGTGGCTCTTATGCATAACTGAGACTTAACATGAAATCTGGGTACCCGGCACTCTCAAACTCTTTTATAGGTAATCTTTGTATCTCATTGCATTCATTCATTCATTCATTCTGTGCCTACTATGTGTCAAGCACCCAGTGGTAACCAGAGATACCTATAAAACAATGTATTTTCTTGTTGTATCTTATCATGGCCCATCATGTTAAGTATCTCCTCTCACCCAGGTTTGAGAATGTAAGAGTTTCCTCAAAAAATGGGGACCACTGGTTCCTTTGAGAATCTGATGAAAAGTAGTAAGATTTCCCATGTGAGCTCATCATTTTGCCTTCAGTTTCGGTACAGTTACCCATGGGTCCTGGGATTATGAGAATCAGGGCAAGTTCTTGGGGAAGTAACTTCTAGAAGTCTCTTTGTTCACCAAATTCCTAATAGGCAATCATTGTTCTCTCCATTTATTTTCTAAACTTTGAAAGTTCTAGTCTTTTAGGAATGTACACTCTGTTAGTTCTTTGTGTCCTTTAGCTAGTCATACGTTCAACCTATTTACTTATTTTTCCTATTTCTTATTTTTTATAGAAGGGTCTCACTATGTTACCCAGGTTGGTCTCAAACTTCTGGCCTCAAGGGATCCTCCCTCTTTGGCCTCCTAGAGCTGTGGGATTACATAAAGGTGTGAGCCAGTGTGCCCAGCTCCCCTAAGTTCACTCTATACAATCAGTAACATTTCCCTTTTTTACTTAAAAAAAAATAGCTTTACTTTATACTTGTAGGACACATACACAGAGACTCAAACTCTCTCTCATGATGTGTGGGCATTTCTCTGAAAGGTAAGAAATGATCCCTATCAGTATTTAAACCTTTCTCAGAGCTTTTCAACACCACAATCCCTGCTGAGCCCGGTCCATCACTTTACAATCGAATTAACCTAATTTGAAGGTAGTTTGACATCTGAAATTGTTTTCAGTTGTAAAATTTAGAAATCTTTAATATCTATGTCTGATGCAACAAATAGCATATTTAAATTGTGGAAAGCTTGTTAATTTATACACCTATAAATTTTATCTTATACACATGATAGCTATCACTTATTAATCATTTATTATATGTTCTTTAATTGTATTATTTCTCTTGACTCTTAGGAAGATGTTATGAGCTCATTTTTTAGAAGAGAAAAGAAAGTTTGACAGAGAAAATTCATTTTCCCAAAGAAACCCAGGTAGGAAGTGATGAAGCCAGGATTTGATACATAGGTCTCTGACATCAAATTTCACTGGCTTAACTACTATATTATGTCTGTTGCCCAGAAGAAGTTATTTTATTTAATTTATTTTTTTGCATTTTGGTATCTTTACCTTGATTTTCAAAATGTATTGAAAAATATAAAGTTTTATTTTGATTTTATTTTGTATTCTTCCTTTTGTCCTAGCATTATCAGAAGCATGTTTTTTATATGTCAGTAAAAACTTTCTAAATAGCTTTAATTGCTGTTTAACTGGTAGTTGACCATTCCCCTATCAATGGACCTTCAGGATTTTAAAAAATATTTTTCTTTTATGCATAACACTGTAGAGTACATCTATAAGCAGGAATGTGTGTGTAGACTGATTTTGAAAATAAGGTTGCAGATTTGAGCTCTACGTGTTTGTTTTCCTTTTGTTTTTGGTAAGTCTTAGAGAGGTAAACACATTTCTCTGATCAAAATGAGTCATGAATCATACCTTATCTCTACCCTGAACACATTTCTCAAAACTGGACTCTTTTTTTTTTTGAGTTGGAGTCTCACTCCATTGTCCAGACTGGAGTGCAGTGGCCGCTCCCGGCCACGGTAGCCTCCACCTGCTGGGCTCCGGTGATCCTTCTGCTTAGCCTTCTAAGTAGCAAGAACTACAGGCACGCGCTACCACGCCCGGCTAAGTTTTTGATTTATTGTAGAGATGAGGTCTCACCAAGTTGCCCAGGTGGGTCTCAAATCAGGCAATCCACTCACCTCAGCCTCGCAAGGTGCGGGATTACAGGTGGAGCCACCAAGCCCCGCTAAAGCTGAACTCTTAAAGACACATGACTCACCTTCTTTTCCACATTGCCTAAGTGGGTTCTTATTGTATAATGTTCAGCAACCCAATTGATATCTTTAAAATATTTGAAGTGTGGGTTACCTTATAGCATCTATACACGTAAAGCTGATGAGCAGACAACCTCAAGAAGTAGAAAGTTCAGATATATTTGGGGATTGTCCTTGGAATGTATTATGTAAATTAGAATAGCAATTTTACCTTGTAAATTGAATGGAGCTAATGACTAAATGCTTTTGCATTCTCCAAGTATTTGCTGACTCCAGGTGAATAGGGAAGTGGAGATATTTGCTGTATCACAAAAGCATGTCCATGGGGGGTGCCGGTGGGGAGGTTTGTTTAAAATCCCGCCTGACTTCTCTCTGATCACGTAATTTGTCACAGTGTGTTACAGCTTTCTATAGATTCATCTTTATCCTCCAGCAGATCAGGAATTTCAGGAAGCTGTAAATGTCTGACTGGTACACCGTAGAATCCCCAGGGTTTAACAATATAATATCTGGCAACATGGTGGGAGTTCAGAAAATGGTGTCAAAAGGAAGCAAACAAGTGAGAAAGTCAGTCATCGACAGTCTTGCAAAAACAGTACTTGGGAAAGGACCCTGCTTGTTAGCAGTTGTCAGGCATTGGAAGACTTTTGCACTGGTCTGGCTCAAACCCTTCCCTGTTAGAAAGGGGACGCTCTTGGGTCAGTCTCTTAAAATTCAGATAGCATCGCCTGGCTGAAACCGTGCAATCTTTGGCCTCTCGTGACTCCCTGGTCTGCTCTTTATCTTCTTCACTCTCCACAGGCTATGAAGAACAGGATTAATTTATGGTGCTATGAAATGCACCGGCCTTATCAAGGGTTTTATGGGTTAATGCCCGCGTGTTTCCCCTCCCTTACCTTTGGTCCTGGAGATCATGTTTATAGGGCAGATTTGAACGTGAGAGGGAGGACTAGGTGAGGAAGAAGGCAATTAAAAGTCTTCCATTTGCCTGCTGGCCTGTTTGGAGCAGGTAAGACTTGCCCAGGTGTGGGCAGGGGGCCCTTCACCCCGAGCCCTATCTCTGCAGGGAGATAAATTCACAGTTAATAAAGATAAGGGCCCCAGAGAAATGCCATGAGTTGGAATGCACTGCCAGCCCAGTCCAGCTGATCCAAGCCAACGGTGACTAACTCTCTCAGTGGGAAATACAGGGGGTCAGAAAAGATTTTGTGTCATGGGGCTAGTGAGGAAAAGCCAGCTTGGACAGGAATAGCGTTGAACCCTGTCTTTGTCACTTAATAGCCGTGAGGTCTCGGGCAAGTGCTTTTTACTTCTCAAAGCCTCCATCGATGGTCCTGTTTCTCCTCTGTCCTTCATCTCTCTGGAGGATGAACTATAACGGTCTGTGAAAAACCACTGGTTTCACTTTGGGCACAAAGTGGGTGCTCAAGAAACGTGAATCCCCCTTTATCATTTTCTTCCTTTGAATGTGTCTTTGAAAATAAATTGGCCGGGCTCGGTGGCTCAGCCTGTAATCCCACGCCTTAGGGAGGCTGAGGCGAGTGGATTGCCTGAGCCCGGGGGTTCGAGACCCACCTGGGCAGGCGAGACCTCATCTCTACAATAAACCAAAAAATTAGCCAGGCGTGGTAGCGCGCACTTGTAATTCTGGCTACTCGGAAGGCTGAGGTGGAAGGATCGCCGGAGCCCAGCAGGTTGGGGCTGCGTTGGCCAGGAGCGGCCACTGCACTCCAGTCTGGGCGACAGAGTGAGACTCCAACTCAAAAAAACCACACACACACACACACAAAACCCCAAAACAAGCAAACAAACAAACAAAAAAAAGAAAATAAATTGATTGGGTTGGCTTATATTCCTTCATTGAGTAAGTCGTTGATTCAGGCAACAGACCTATTAAGCACTTACTGAGTGCCAGAATCCAGACTTGGCAGGGAGGACATGAATACTAGATGCAAAAGCTGACCTTATAAAGCTATAGCTTAAAACTGATAACTGCCATGTATTGAAAATTTACTCTATGCCGTGCTTTCCTTGTATTTACTCTATGCAGTGTTTTCCTTGTATTTACTCATTGACTTCTTATAATAACCCTTTGAGTTAGATACCACAATGATCCCATTTTACTGATGGGGAAACTGAGGCACAGGGTCATTAAGCAACTTACCCCAAATGTCACGATTAATGTCAGAGTATATATAAATATACCCTCTAGCCCTTGTGCAGGAAGCCACAGGAGGATAATTATTAACCCTCTGCACTTGGTAACTTAACCGTTTAGGGGCTGTTGGTGGAATTTGGCTAATTCGGTTGTCTGCCTCCTCACTAATCTGAAGTATGTGGTTCACAGTCCCTGGGAACTGGTTAGGAATGCTGAATCTCAGGCCCCATCTCAGACCTGCTGAACCAGTCTCATTTTGATAAGGTTCCAGGGTACCCGCATGTCACCGGAATTTGTGAAGTGTTTGTCTATAAGGCCAAATGATCCTTTCAACGGTGTAATAAAAATAGCAGTTAGAGAGAGCCCTGTCAATTTAAGCCACCCAGGTAGTGCCACTGTATAACCTGGAAGCAATGGTGTCGAGGGAACCTGTGAGATCCCATGGAAAGTACCCTGAGTGCCCCTAAAGTGGTTTGACTCCACATTTCTTCAGTCCCCTCAGGACTCTGCCACTGTCTCCCATTTCTTCTCTAAAGCGGTCAATGGGGCCAAACTTCTCTTTGGCCTAGACTCACCTGAGATGCTTCCTAAGCAGAGATTTGGACCTGCATAATATGCCTGTTGTGGACATGGGTAGGACTCAGGCCAGTGCCTGGCCTAAATCAGCTCCATTTCTCTTACTCTCAAGGAAGCACCCTGGAATGCAATCCAGAGTGACCTCGTTACATAATAAACACAGATCTTCATAGAATATTACATAAGGCATCCCTCCGTCCTGTAGAAAGCTGTCTAGTGGCTTCCCATGCACTTACACTAAAACCTTCTCCTTGCTGTGGCCTGTAGGACCTTATGTGATTGGTCCCTAGACCCTTCTTTCACTTCAGCCCCTTCTAGCCGCTCTGGGCTCACTCAATTTCAGTCTCATTGGCTGCCTTGATATTGTTCAGACTGATCAAGCCAGTTTCTGCCTTACAGCTGTCCCTGGGGGTATTCCCCAGGGAGCCTGAGACTCATCTCAGTTCACAGTTGACCTCAAAAGCCCATTACTGACCCACTTTCCACTGTCCTCATGGCCCTTGCCACTATGATTTAGCTGTGAATGATTTAGCTGTCCACTATATGTTTCTCTGTTAGGCTGTCTTCACTATATATTTCTCTGTTAGACTGTCATGAGGGCTGCCATTCACCTGTTCCGATGACTTCTGCGTCCTCAGGACCAGGAACACACCAGACCTGTTGAATGAATGAATACATGTGGGAACCTATTCTAATGATTTACTTTTAAGTAAATCATTCCCAAACTTTAGTGACTGAACAATCATTAGAAATAAATTACATGTGACACCAGTCAACTGACCACAGGTCTTCCGCTTGCCTTGGAGGGCTGAGATTCGAGAACAACCCAACCTCAACCGTCGTGTTAGTTTAGGATTACTGCTGTCATGGATTACTACAAATATGGTGACTTAAAGCAGCACAAGTTTGCTATGTTACAGTTCTGGAGGTCAGAAGTTCTAAAATCAAGTGTCGGCAGGACACTCTGGGGGAGAATCTGTGTCCTTGTCCTTTTTCAGTTTCTAGAGGCTTCTCACATTCCTTGGCTCGTGGTCCCACTTGAAGACAGCAGTGGCATCACTCTGACCTCTGGTTGGCTTCATCTGGCCTTCCCTGACTCTGATCCTCCCACCTCCCTCTTAAAAGAACCTTTGTGATGACATTGGGCCCACCAGGGTGATGTGGAAGTCTTTGAGGGAGACCATTATTCTACCCACCCTACTGACTTTACTGTCCCTCGCTCACATCCTAAAAAAGGTGATTCAGGGCACTCTTTGTGGAGTTGATACATACTGTCTAGATGCCCATTGTTCATTTACCCCCAAGCCTTTTCTTTCTTTCTCTAGGCCTCCTCTGTTTCCATTCCCCCAGGATTCCTTCCTCTATGCCACCTTGGTACTTGAGATTTTCAGGATGTTCATGTTAGGTAGATATTCATTTTATTATCAATTTTTTTTAAGGACAGGGATACCCAACCTTTAAATGTTAGTATTAATCACTGTCCACTTTGGATTTGCCACCTTGACCTAGCAGATTCCAAGTACCATGAGATGCATTATATTTATTTTGTTTGTGTAACTTTTCTACCACTCACAAAGATATTTAAATACTCTCAGGAGGGCCATTCACCCAGACTAGGATCTTGGAATGTTCTAGAATAAACATGAAATCAATTCTTCACATCCATTCCATGAAGAAAGGGTTCCTTTCATTCCCCAGCACACAAGGTAGATCCCAGGGGGAGTGGGAGACAGGAAATGGCTTGAGAAGATAAACCTGGCTCAGTAGTCCTGTGAGTGGTGTCATTGAACAACAAGAAGAGACAAGCTGGTTAATGAGAAATATGTCTTGGTAGGCACCATTTTCTCTAGGGTCCAACGAGGTTAAACTACAGTCCTGATGGACTCAGAGAGCCTGGGACTAAGTACTGGCACTAAGCCCTTGCTCTGAAAGCCCATTGTTTTAAAGTTCTGGAACTTTCCCTAGCTTAGGCAGTGCTATCAGGCAGAGGTTTTTGAAGGGTCAGGTGGGATCCATGGAGAAGGGGTTAATTCTCATTGCTCTTGAGTCATTTCTCTTCACAACTCCTGAGAGACCTGGCTCTTGACAGCTTGTTTCAAAGGTGTGGCACCTGTCTCTGAACCTCCCCTCTCCAGCTCACGGTGCCATCATGCTCTGATTAGTATTAATAATTGATTTATACAGCACCTTTTACAAGCCTGCAAATATTCTCTACAATCAGCCCCTGTGTAGATGCACGCATCACTTCACTTCACCCTTAGACGATAAGCCGCCACTTCATGGGGTGGGGGGAGGTATGGCGGGCGCCAGTCACCTCGGTGGCGCCAACGACGTGACGAGGAGACAGTTTGATGCAGGAAGTAGGGCAGTGCCTTATCTCTGCTGGCTGGGGTGGGGGAGTGGGTGGAGGTGATTCTGGGACTGTTATTAATAAGTTGAAGGACTCTACCACTGAGAAGCCCAAGCCAGGGAAGCATCTTTTTGGCCATAGGCTTGCTGAATCACCCCATCATATAGATGAAAAGAGACCCAAGAGGCCACAGAATAAAAAAGATGCCAGTGGCACAGCTAGGATAAAGACAGCACATGTGTGAGTCACATCCGCATGTAACGTGGGACCCATATGCCCCTGTTCCTCTTGCCAAGGCAAAGCACAAGATAGAAGAGGTCATCCCAGGCTCAGGTCATTGGCCACTGTATTTTATGGGGCTTGGGACACTCATATTCTGAGGCATTCTTGGTTAGCATTTGGAAGAAGTTGAGGTTTTTCAGGGCCACAGAGTGTGATAATTTTGATGTGAATCTGTCTTTTGGAGTTCATTTAGAATATTTACCTGAGTGTTTCTGAGAGAATTGGCATCATCATGTAGCTTAAGAACACAAGTGCTGGATTAAGTCCATTTCCTGGTGGTCTTGAATGAGATCATTCATGTAGAGACAGATTCTACGACTTATTAGCTGAGTGATCATGGGAAAGTCACAGACGCTTCTGGAACCTCAGATCCTTCATTTATAACAGTACTCATTTCCCAGGGGTGCAGCACAGTACCCAGAGAATACTTGGTGCTCTGCAAAGATTAGCTATTTATTATTGTATCATCATGTCTGTCATCAACACATCCATCGTCCTCATCAAACAGCAATGTTCTCCTAGAACTAGGAGAAGTGAAACATCTTGGTAAATTCAGGAGTAACCCACTTTTCCAGGAAGGAGGGAGGAGACACAGAGAGAGGGTTCTGTGGTTGCTCAGATTCTAGTATCTTGTAAGTCAGTGGGAAGAATTCAGACTCATCCAAGAGCAAAGGCCAAGGGATAAGTAAGAATTCTTGGAAAGCCAAGTGGAAGGATTCAAAGACCAGGAATAAAAAACCAATTTCCTAGGAAGCTGGGCAATGAAGTATGGTCTAAGATGAGAAGGAAGCTAGGACTCTGCCGGAAACATCTAGATCAGGATTTCCCAACTTCATTCCACTCAACACCAGTCCATGCTCCGTGAACCAAGGACAGCGTGAAGAAGTAAGTAGGTGAGTGGCAGCTTACTCTTGCTCCCTCCTGGAGTGTCACAAAGTTTCTCCATGTAGTAAAGACTCTGAGAAGTCCTGCAGTAAAGAAACACATTGAATTTAATTTAACTCAATATTCTCCAAGTCCATTTAATTCTTGGACCTTTTTATTTTATTTTATAAAATAATACATACTCTAACATACCCTGGGAGAGATTGATTTAGATCATGAGAATTTGGAAAAATCGTGTCTTCCAAGGCCAGGAAAAATACAGATTTTAAAAATCGAACCTATGTGATTTTAATGCATCCTACTGAACATCATCTTTCTTTGAACTTATGAATAGACACCACGACTTCTAAATTATTGCCATTATATTTGGAAGTTTTGGTCTGGATTTTGTAGCTATTTCAAATGACTTGCTTAAAGATGAAAGATTGGGGAATAGCTATGTTCCCAATTTGTGATAGTGCCAGTATTATTCACCACAATGTCAAAACTCTCTGTGATAAGGCAGGTACAACCCTAGTAGCTGTTGTCAGTTGCGAACGCCATTTATAAAATTCTGATTATGTACTCTCCCCTACACTACGTAGATGCCATGTGTTACCTTGTGCAGTCCTTCAAAGGAGAAACTGAGGCTCAGAAGAGGTAGGTAGTTTGCTGAAAGGCCTATCACTAGGAAGTAGCACTTAAACCCAGAGCCAACCCTCAGAACAAAGCCATGGCTCTCACATCGCCATCCCACATGGACCCACTCATTCTTCATTCCTCTCTATGTTCCAAATCCTCTCAGAGTGACATAAGGGTTATACCTATGGCCAGGAGTTGTGGCTGCCCTGAGGAGTGGGAAGCTGAGGACCAGCACTTAGGCTGCTGAGTCACCAGACAGACTGTGCAGTGGCTGAGGCACCATCCTGGGGAGGGGGGGAATGTAAATAGGCCTCAGGCCCCTGGGGCTCTGTCATGTGGACCTTGTCCTCTGGGCACCAGATGCAGCCAGGTGTCGCTTTCATTTTCTGAGTCTCACCCTTGCACACACCCAGAGAGACTTCACATGTGCACACACGTGTCATCCTGTCACATGAATGCCCAGGAGGGGTACTGACTCCTCTGGCTTGCCCAGAACTATGCTGGTTTTTAACATTTTAACACTGAATGTCCCAGGTCCTATGAAAACCCTCAGACCCTGGCCACCTGTCCATACTACTCCCTCTGCTAGCTAGCAATGGGCACCTTGAGAAAGGAATGTATTAGGCTCACAATCATGCCAGGGTATAAGTTTTGTAAGGGCAGCTTCTTGTTTAACACTGTATCCTCGGATGACCCAGTATGTGGCTGAAAACAGAGTAGATTCTCAGTTAATATTTGCTACATCAGACTGAAGTGAAAACAACTTAATAGATCCTTTAGCCCATACAGAGACTGACAAGTGGTACTTGTCTAAAGATAAGGGAATCCTAGGTTCAGGGCCTTTAACAATAACCAGTTTTGCAACTGAAACATGCCATAGAAGTAGAAAGTCTGAAAGTGAAAAAAAAAACCCTCATTGGAAGATAAAGCAAAACAAAAATCAAGAAGGTGTTTGTTAAATCCGGCACTTCACTAATTCTCTAAAGGTACTTTTTAAAATAATTCCTGCAACTCCTCTGTCATTCATTAGATTGTGAGGGCTTATGCTTGCTAGCTCCTTACCTTGTGGGTTTGCTGGGCAAGTTCGAAGAAGTATTATGTGTCAAGGGCACACAATACTTCTTCAATCTTGCCCAGCAAACCCACAAGGTAGGCACTACTTTTATGCACAACTTGACAGATGAGGAAACTTAGGCTCAGGCCGGTTAGATCACTTATCCAACACTGCAGCTAGGAATGGCACAATGCAGATGGCTTGGATTCAGGTGACCTAAAAGTAGGGCCACCCACTAGGCCATACTACTCCCTCTACTAGCTAGCAATGGGCACGTTGAGGAACGAATGTATTAGGCTCACAATCATGCCAGGGTATAAGTTTTGCAAGGGAAGCTTGTTGTTCAACACTGCATCCTCAGATGACCCAGTATGTTACTGAAAACAGAGTAGATTCTCGGTTAATATTGGCTACATTGGACTGAAGTGAAAACAACTTGTATTTTCCTTGCATATAGCAAAAAAATATTTTGCAGAAGCCCTAGTCTATTTCAGCTAGGCTGTTTTCTTTATTTATTTGCCAGATTAAAAGTCACTGTTGGCTGGGCTCGGTGGCTCAGCCTGTAATCCCGTGTTTTGGGAGGCCGAGGTGAGTGAATTGTCTGAGTCCGTGGGTTCGACACCCGCCTGGCCAACTTGGCGAGACCGCATCTCTACTATAAATCAAAAAATTGGGTGGGCGTGGTAGAGCGCGCCTGTAGTTCCGGCTAATTGGAAGGCTGAGGTGGAAGGATCGCTGGAGCCCAGCAGGTCAAGGCTGCGGTAGGCGGGAGCGTGCCACTGCACTTCAGTCTGGGCGACAGAGTGAGACTCCAACTCAAAAAAAAAAAGCCACTGTAATATGATTATCTTCCTATTAGAGTATAAAACACATACACATATATATAATATTGAATACACATACATAATACAAATATAATGCCTACTATACACACATATATTATACATATACGAACAAGTCCATACTATTTTATTCACTGCTGCTTCTTAGCTACTACCCCAACGCCTGGCACATAGTATAGGCTCAATAAATATCTGTTGAATGAAAGATGAATAAACACAGGCTATCCAATAAGAATACACTGAGTAGAGACATCCATGTTGCTCCTAAGAAAACTCCCCCATCCACTTATAGGTTTATAGGCCTTGTCTTAATCCAGAGATTTCACCAGAAAAGATTGAACTACCTCAGCTATGAGGATCATTGTCTCTGGGCATCTGTTTCATGGCAGGAAAAAAAATGCCAACACATTCTCCATTTTCTTTTTACGCCAATACCATGAGTAACCTATCTAGCTAGTCCCACTGGGAAATGACAACCCTTAAAGATTCAGGTTTGGCTCCTGGGGAATATCTACAGATGAAGAAACCATCCCATCATAAGAGCCAAACTATACACAGCACTTCACTATGTGCCTGTCAATCTGCTGAAATGTTTCATATAATTAACTCAATTATACTTCACAACTCCATGGCGTTGGTACCATTTAATCCCCAATTTACAGATAAGAAAATGAACGTTCAAGAGCTGTGTAACTTGCTCAGGGTCACAGATCTTGTAAGTCTGGCTTGAGGCCATGGTCTAGCCCCTATAAGGTGTTCCCCACAACCTGCCAAACAAAAGGTGACAAATTGCTTGGGTGACCAGTCCCATAATTGCTACTATGTGGTCTTTATCATGCAAGGGACTGATATTCTCAAAGAATAAAGACTCATTTCTTAAAGTGGCACAAAAATATTATTAGTCATCAAAACTCATAGCTACCACACAGGACCGCACACCATCAAACTTTATTCTCTTAGAAAAAAAAACCAGGAAAAGTTTCACTCAGTAAGTGAGAATTCTGGAAAGCCTCAGCAAGGACTGCATTTCTTCTACCACCCCAAAGTAAGGACAGGTAGGTAGTGAAAAAGGTGAAGGGTGAAGAATTGATTGTGCTATTATCTGAAGGCACAAAATTTTACCCAGTTTTCCACCAGCTCCTGAATGTACCGTATGCTGCTCACCTCTGACCCTTGGTTTATGTTGTTGCTTCTGTCTCAACAGTCCTTTTCTCTGCTCCCTTCCTCCCACCACTAGCTGCTTGAAAGATTCATCTTCAGTCAGTTCACGTAATTACCACCTCTGCAAATTTTCCCCAAACTCTGTCTCTTCACCTCTAGTAGGCCATCTCATACACCCCAATTCTATCTATTTCTAGCTTCTTCCCTCTAAATTCCTCTACTGGAGAGGAAGGCACTGGTTCTTTAAGATACTCCTTGGACAGAAAGCGCTCTCAACGTCAAATATAATTGAGGAATGCTGCTAACTCTATCCAAGGCAGGGAAATTTACAAAGAGACATACACAGAGTAAAGGTTCTGAGAGGTCCTGCTGTGAAGACACCAACGTTTCAAACTTGACCATGGAACTCTTCCCCTCCCATCCAATCCCATCTCTGTTTTAGCAGCAACGTACTGTTCATGGAGAACATGGCTGTGGTTATGTGTTCGTGGATGTGCTTCCTCTACCTGAGTTCTCTGCAGAGGTGGTTTCGTGATGATCTCCGGGTCTCCAACATCTGGGTTAATGTTTGTTGAGCTGAACTAAAGAAGTTTCACAGCCAAACCTAAGCAGAAGCAGAGTTGCACAATTCTGTGTGCAGACACCATGTAGAAGAAAGGATTGTCCGCCTTTCCACCCTCACTGTCCCACTGGGCATTTGGCAACCTTTGCATGATGAAATATTAAGCTTTCTTGCCATTGCTATCAATCTCCATGGATGTGGGTGCCCCCAGGATGTGACAACCCATGAAAATCATCATTGAACACATTTTTGCCTTTCTTTCTAAATTCCTCAGACTTTGTTTTTTTTTTTTTTTTTGAGCTGTCTCCAGAACCCTCCCAAGGGGGATTTTCTTTGCTGTTGTAAACTGGAGATTTATGTTCCTCATGTGGACTTTTCCCAGCTTAGCCGAATTCTTAGTCATGGGTGTTTTTCCTTCAGGCAGAAGTGTGTGGAGCAAAGGATGTTGGAGAAACTGCTTTGTAGTGAGATCCACAGACTAGTTCTTACCTGCGAGGGATAATTTTGCAAGGAAGTTTGGTGGAGGGGAAAGTCGTTGGCTTCTGGAGTCAGAAGAGCATGTAGGTTTGCCCCCTGTGGTCTTTGACTTGGGGCAAGTTCCCTAGGTTTCCTGACTGTCCTCCACCTCCTTATTTACAAAGTGAAATGACCTTATCTACATTGTAGAATGTGGACAGGACAGCCATTACTGTTATGTGCTGTCTTCCCTTTGAATTCTAAGACTCACGCTGGTCACCATCTGTCTTTCCTCCTGTCTTTTCATCTTTTCACCCTCACCATCATTCACTCACTTTTGGCGGTTTTCTGGACTGTGCTCTTCCTTCCAGCTGCTCCAGTTTCTAAACCTTCTCTTCTTCTTTTCACTCCCTCTTTCTATGTCCTGGGTCTCTTTATGAATCTTTAAAAAAACCAAAAACTCAAGTTCTAGTTTTGAACTAAAGTCTTATTTTGTACCTGTGGACATTAGTAGACTTAATTAAGATGTAGTCAATTGAATCAGTTTAGCTGTTGGAGCCTGGGACTTGTGCCAGGAAATGGGTCATGATGTATGTTTCAACCACTTCCCCCCTGATTTGCTGTGACTTTGATGGTTGAAACCATTTAGGCCACAGCGTGTGTCACTGACTGTCAGCGAATGTCAGCCCTAAATGAGTCTTGTTGATTCACACCTAAAAGCTTTCAACAAAGAAGTTAGAAAAAGACCATCAAAAAACAAACCAATCAAAAGCAGAAGAAGAGTAGTTAATACAAAATCAGAAAATAAGAACTAAATGATTACCAAAATTTGACCAGTAAACTGAAGAGGATGTTCTTTGAAAAACAAATCTTAAAAGGACAAGTTATTGAAAAGCTTAACGAAGAAATAAATGAGGAAATCTAAATCTCACCCTAAGTTAGTGGTGAGAAACAGGATATAAAGTTAGAAAGGGGACATTTCAAGGTTTAAGGGAGTGCTATATATCATTCTGCATCAGGGTTTCTCCCCCTCAGCACTCTTGACATTTGGGGCCAGATAATTCTTTATTGTCAGGGGTGGTCCTGGGCATTGTAGGATACTGAGCAGTATCCTTGGTCTTACCCACTAGATGCCAGTAGCACCCCTTGTCCCTAAGTTGTGACAAGGAAAAATGTCTCCAGATACTGTCAAGTGTCTCCTGGGAGGCAAAATCACTTTCTGCCAAGAACGGCTGCTCCATATTAGTGACTTTGAAAAATCTTAATGACAGTTTTCTAGGGAAATACTAACCAAATTCACTGAAAATTATTACATGTGTGTAAGTATATATGTATGTATGTGCCTCTATGCATGATTAAAAACCAGGAAAAACATTTGCAAAACTGTCAATATGTCACCTCTTAAAAAAAAATCCTCTATCAAAAGGAATATAATAGTGAGTTATTTTCTATGCTCAAGAGATAATAAAATCGCATTCTCTATAAACTGCTAAGGTGACCAACAGTTATAGTTTCCCTAGGACTGAGTAATTTTGTGGGATGAGGAAAGTCTTGGGTTCACCAAGACAGTTAGTCATCCCAAAACCTTCCCATAGTGTGAAAAATAAGAGAACTTACACTAACAAATTTTTAAAATATTACAGAGCTACAATGATTAAAACGGCAAGGACCCAATGCAAAATAGACAACTAGACACAGGGGATTAAATGTAAAACTCCATGAATAATGTCAAGCATAGATTAGGATATAATTCATGATAAAGACTTCAGCTTAAATCAAGGGAGAAAGGACCAGTAGGTGAAAAATACTGCTGTGACAAATGATAAATTATTTGACAAATCAAATTCTTACCTTATCCCATGACATAAACTTCCTATCGATAGATTAGATGTTGCATGTAGTGAACTCATAAAATAACTAGAGAAAAGCATATATGACCTTTTATCTGAACTCTGGGTTGAGGAGGCTTTTTTAGTCATAAAAGGAAAGGCAAAACTACAAGTGATATATTAAACCAAATTAAAAAAAAGAAATCAAAAGGAAGATAATTGTTGTAGAAAGCATAAACATTATGTAAGTGAGATGGTTACTGGTTTTATTATATGAGCGGTTAGTAGACATTAATAAGTTGACAAATATATAAATTGAATGATACAGGCTGGGGATATGAATGGCTAATTAAAGTTATAAAAAGATACACAACAGCATTATAATAAAAGCAATGCAAATTGAAGCAAGATACCATTTTTTGCCTACCAAATGGGAAAATAATAAAGAGTAATAATTATTCATGTGGTTGGGAACCATAACCAGATAACTAAAGACGTTCACCAAGATATAGATACAAAGATGGCCATAAAATTATGATGGGAAAAAGAAAATTTGCTATCCAGCGCTAGATTATTATTACTATTATTATTTGAGTTGGAGTCTCACTCGGTCGCCCAGACTGGAGTGCAGTGGCCGCTCCCGGCCACCGCAGTCTCGCCTGCTGGGCTCCAGCAATCCTTCCGGCTCAGCATTCCGAGTAGCCGGAATTACAGGCATGGGCTACCACGTCCGGCTGATTTTTTGATTTATTGTAGAGATGAGGTCTCGCTGCCCAGGCGGGTCTCGAACCCACGGGCTCAGGCAATCCACTCACTTCAGCCTCCCAAAGGCACGGGATTACAGGCTGAGCCACTGAGTCCGGCTTGGCGCTAGATTCTTATGAAAAGGTCATAATGCTACAAAGTGACAATTCCATATACTGATTAACACCATGCTCTTAAAAAATAGGAGGAAGCCAGGCACGGTGGCTCACACCTGTAATCCCAGCACTTTGGGAGGTAGAGGTGAGAGGATTACCTGAGCTCAGGGGTTCGAGACCAGCCTGAGCAACATGGCATGACCTCGTCTCTACAATAAAAAAAAAAAATCAGGCAGGCATAGTGGCATATGCCTGTGGTTCCAGCTACTTAGAGGGCTAAGGCAGAAGGATCACCTGAACCCAGCAGGTTGAGACTGTGGTGGCCGTAAGCATGCCACTGCACTCCAGCCTGGGCAACAGAGTGAGACTCCAATTCAAAAATAAAAAAGGAGGAAATATTTGTGACTGAGAAAATGCAAAGAAAGAAATGTTATAGAAGAATCTGCAGAGATTCTTCCATTTTTGCCAGAATCCCAGACATACATGTGTCTATACAGCATGTAAGAGTGTAAAGATAGAAACATAAAGTGCCAGTGGTCTTCTGATTGGTGAACTTTATTTTCTTCTTTGCACATTCCTGTATTTACCAAAGACTTATGTGTTACTTCTTTAGTCATAACGAAAACATATTAAATGTCATAAAAATAATTTCATCTGGCTGATCAAAACATTGACTGTCCTTTCAGCTGATTTCTTCATTTTTAACACATTGTACTCACATATTCTCATTCGAGACTTGTTAAAGTTGTAGGTTAAGGATAAATAAAATGTTAAGTGAGATGCTGAAGGCTCAAAAGAGATTCAAAACCATAAACATTTTCTTATGGGAGTTTGCCAGTGCATTTGAAATAGATTGAATTAAATGTTGCCCTTTTCTTTTCTCTTGAAATTCAGGCACCTCCAGAAGAGGTAAGAGTGTCTAAAATCTCCCAGGTGCTTAAGGAATATTGCCTTGAATTGAATCAAAGACAGAGGCAGTACAAGCTAGCTTTGTTTATGATATAGGTTTGTCTCACAGGTGCAATTGAATTTATTTCTGGGGTTACTACATAACTGGGACATGAACAAGAGCACATGGAACCCCCAGTATAAAGACACAGTCACTTAAAATAGGTAAAGAATGGACTATGGGATACATAAAGCACATTTCTCTAAGCATATGATTTTTTTTCCAGATTCATCCATATGCTAACCATACTCTCGGTACATAGACTCTTGACTGGTTGTTGATCTGAATAAGATATTAATTCATTTACTCATAACCCCAAGGAATCCATGAGACGTAAGGTTCAATCCCAGTTCTCTATCACCTTTAATGAAACACAGGTCATTTCCCAATAACTCAGATTTTTAATTTGTACTTCTTGTATACTGTGAAATGAACATAAAACCTATGGGCCATGAACAACTTCCCTTATTCCTATCTTCTCTTCTTATGATTCTGTATAATAAAATCTGAAGACTCAGTGGGACAACAGTTGAAGACTCCAAGAGGGTAAGGGAAATAAGCCAAAGAGGTAGATCAGGAGTCTCTTTAGTATGTAGTCAGAAGGATAGTTGCCTACTATGTGTTAAATGCTGTTGGAGACACTTAACAACCCTTCTTAGTTAATTCTCATACCAACAATACTAATGAGATAATTTTTTTTGAAAGCAGGATTTATTAAGAGGACAAAAAAGTTCCCACAGTGGGAGGGGGCCCGAAGTGGTTGCCCCTAATGAGATAATTTTACCCTCATTTTGCAGACGAAGAAATGGAAACGTACATTCAAAATGGATATCAATTTGTACATGTCTAACTGAAGATTAAGGTGCACACACCACACCTCCTACTTTGCATTGTTCAGTACCAGTTAACTTCTGTCATCTTGATGTAATTTTCAATAGTGTCTTCCAGTGATTGGATAAAGAAAACGTGGTATGTATGTACAATGGAATACTATTCCGCCATAAAAAGAATGCAGTCAAGCCTTTTGTAGCAACATGGATCGAACCGGAAGCCATTATCTTAAGTGAAACAACTTAGACACAGAGTCAAATACCCCAAATTATCACTTACAAGGGGAGCCTAATAATGTGCACACATGGACATAGAATGTGGGTTAATAATTACTGGAGACTTGGAAGTGAGGGAAGGTGGAAGGGGTTGAGCGATGAGAAATCACTTGATGGATACAAACGTACACCGTTGAGGTGATGGTTACACTGAAAGCCCAAACTTCACCACCACCCAATTTTATCCATGTCAGAAAATTGCACTTGTACTCCCTAAATTAAAAAAAATAAAAATGAATGTTTCCTTGCACTCTCAAAAGTGTTCTCGTTTGGAAGATAAATTGCATTGTCACTTTTTAGAACATCACTAACTTCAAGTAACAAGAAGCAAGGATATAGGAGGATTAGCCATTAAGGACTTTAGAATCTCACAGACCAAGAAATGCAGGTAAGATATTTCCAGGATTGAGTAATTCAGCACCTCAACAACATCATTAAAAACAGAGGTTCCTTCTGTCTTTTCCTTTCACCTCCTCTCTAGGTAGATTGGTGCTGTTCCTATTAGTTGTGTCACTTTATCACACAACCTTGGCTAAAGCCAGAAAAAGGTCTATTTCTTCTAGGTCTATTTACAAATCAAAGAAACCTTTCCAGGGGTCCCTTGCAGATGTCTTCTCATGGTGTCACACACTCTCTCTTCAGCCAATCAGCAGCAAGAAATGGGGGCATCACATCATTAGCTTTAACCAATTAGGGTTTTGTTTTTTCCCAGCAGTACAGGGACAATGAAAGAAAAAGTGGGTTCTTCCAGAATGGAAGACACGAAAAGTGGCTATTGGGTGGGTCAAGCTACAAACTAGTAGGTGAGGAAAGGCCAGCCAGTTCTGAAGGTCCACAGAGACTATTTTCACCTCCCAGCCTTCTTCCCTTAAAGACTGTGCCCTTCAAGTGGTTATGTCTATGGATTGGGGACTGGGGGTGGGGCGCGAGGGTGTCACAGCTTGAGATAAAATGCAAACCAAGAATTATAGCCATGTTATAAAGTCTCTGGGATGCTATGAAGGCACTGAAGGCATTTGAGAAGACTTTTAAGAAACGGGGGCTTTTGGGCTGAGTGTTAAAGGGTGAAGAGGAGTTTCCTCTAAGCTGTTGGCTGGGGCCAGGGAAGGGCATTCCTGCTGGAGGAAGCTGCATGTACAAACACCTCAGATGAAAGAGCCTAGGGCATTCGCAAAGCAAGCAACACTGTGTTAGTGATGGAAGATGAACTTGGAGAAGTGAGTAGAGCCACATCCTGGACGGCAGCCATAACTTGCCAAGAAGAGAAGACTTATTCTTAGGGAGTCACTGATAGGTTTTAAACTTGGAAGTGGTCAGACTTCCTATTGTTGTCTTGAGGAAGTTCTACTAGCAAGGAGTCAAGACTTCCAGGTCAGATATTTTTATTTCTATTTGTATTCAGGAGGCTGGAAATCCCAGTTTGTATGTTGCAGAGAGTTTACTCAGCTAGGGGTAAGGTGTACAGCCCTGAAAATGCTCAACCTTGGAACCGCTGCGAGGAAGAATGTCTCTTTACTTCATCTGTGTATTCCTCATAATTTGTAGCAGAGCCTGTTATATGTTCATCACAAGTGTCCTATTTCTCCTCCTAGGCATAAGTGCATTACTTTTCCCCATGTCTCTGGCAGTTGAGTGAAGCCATGTTTCTGGGTTATGGCTAGAGACGGTGGGCATTAGTGATACACCCAGCTTCCGGGCCTGACCCCTAAACACCTTCCACACCATCCTCCATGCTCTCTTTTCCCATTCACTTGCCAGATGAAGAATACTCCTTCAAGGACATAGAGGAAGGCAGAGCTACCAAATGGGAAGATCTTAGGTCCTTGAATGATTATACGGAACAGAGTCTTCTGCTGATTTGCACTGTATTTAATATTGTAGGGAAGTAAAGTTTGATTGTGATAAACATCTGAAACTTAAGTGTTTCAGCTTTACAGCAAATGAAACATGCTTTGTAGGTGTCTAGACACCCTTGAAATAGTAGGGAAACTAACAAAACAGCTTCTTGACGAAGTCAAAGACAGTATACTGAAGTATGAGGGAGGGCAGCTGCACTGATGAAAACTCAGAGGGCCTTATCTGTGAAGCAAAGACAAGGAAGTCCTATCTTGCTTGGTTATAGTGAGGATGCCATAAACATCATGTATGTAAAGGACCTCATATGAGTTGTATCTTAATGGAATAAGTTAGGAAAAGTTTCTGGAGTTGGTAGCTATTAGTTTTAGAAATACCTGGAAAAGGGGGCTAATAAAAGCGGCTATCTCAGAGTGTTTTTGTGAGGATTAAATGAGATTGCTTTTAAAGCACTTTAGTCTAGGGCCTATCAAATAATATATGGAAGCCGCCACAATAGTAATTACTGGTTCTTATGTATATTACTACTGGAAGAATGACCAACAGCGAGGGGGGTGGCTTTAAGGAGAAGACATTTCAGGCTGGGGTTGGGAGGGGCTGGAAAGGTGGGTGGGGGGACCTGGGGGGAGGTGAGACACATGACACCAGGTGAAACAGTTGTTTACAACCTGATGGCCACTTCTGCCCAGACTGAACCCGGATCATTCCAGTTGCCACCGGGCACACATCTCTGCAGCACGCTGGCGCCTAATCATATCTTGAGTGCTATTTCCAAGAAGCTCAAAGGGCTTTCTGGAACTTATCTGCTTGCTTGACCCAACAGCTCTGCGTTATCACTCCCATCTCACAGATGGGAAAAACAGGACACCAAGTGGTAAACCTACTTACCCAAGATCAGAGTGTGAGTCAGTGGCCCGCGGTGATCAGACTCTAGATTGTTCCATCCCAGATCCCTTCTGCGGCTCCTCCAGGCTGGCTTCGGGCTGGGCCACCAAGCAGGCTGTATTTCTTTCTCCTCAAAAAGAGCCACGGAGCATTCAGATTCCTCATGTGATTTAGTGGTGAGCCAGAACCTGATCTTTGATGCCAAGAAGTTTGATTTACAGACTAAATATTCTCTTAGGTGCTGGCGGACGTTCTATACGTTTGTTATGAGCACTTATTATCGAAATGTTCAAATAAACTGAAAAGTTGAAAGAATTTTAGTTGATACCTGTATACCCAGGAGCTAGATTCTACAATTTGTTTTATTTTACTCTATGAGCTGAACGTCTTGCTATGCAGAGAGGTGAAGTTCTTTTCAATCATAGTCAAATGAAGTGATGCTATTAAACATCATTTTAAATATTTACAAATGATTAAAAAAGTTTTCCAAAAAAAAATCTCAAATCTTTCAGTTCCTCCCCAGTACACCAGTATTTGCCATCGAAGTGGGATTATAGTAGATTTCAAGAACGTTTTCACTCTGAGCATGAATCTTTAAAATAAAATGTCACAAGATTTCACAGATTGATCTGTTTTTGTTTTGTTTTTTAAAAGAAGACCTCCCTCCCAAAGCAAAACAACAACAAAAAGCAGGAATTTTGGACAGAGAATGTGGCCTACAACCCTGGAATAAAGATATATTGACTTATTTTAGGCCCTTTCCATAGGGAAATATGTATGAAGACGAGACAGAAAGTGCATGACCAGAAGCTTGAAAAGGCCAAATAAATCTTTAGATTAAGTACTTTTTTTCTGAATAAGGCCCAGAAAGGGCAAGTGACTCGCCCGAGGTCACACAGCAAAGGCCTTTCACTGCCAGTATTAGACCAATAACTTCTTATATAGAAGGCAGGACTGGTGACAAAGTACTCAAATGACTACAGCATCACCCCCACCCCCCATCCCGCTCCATTCCAGCCGTCCTAGAAGCTTCAACATGCAGGCTCTGTCTTTATTTAGAGGGGCATATGAGCATTAGCTGTGACTACTGCCACTAAACTACCAGAAATATCCCTTTTGAAAAGTCTGAGGGTGGTGGGGAGAGTGTGTTGGTTGGGCAAACTGGCTTGAGTGTGGATCCAAACTGCTTTCCTAAGGCAAAGCCTGGGCTGCCCAGTGAATGTGCTTTCAGCAGGACTGACCTCTGCCCAGCAGTTCTGCCTCACACCCAGTTCCTGAGGCCCCCAGCTGCTTAGCCACTGGTGATATCTGGATACACTACCTGATCAGGAAAATGAATACATAGAGTCTATGCCACTGTTCTTCCCCTGCCACTCCTAAATTTATCCACACAGAGGGCTAGGCTCTCATTGAGATCTCTGCTTGCCTGTTTGGTATAAAGCAAACCACCGGGCCAAGACCCTGTTCTGAGAAATCTAGCTCCATCTCTCTACCCCTGGGCAGTCTCAGAAAGGGAGTTTCTAAGCTCCTGGCAGAGGCCCCTGCTGCAGGAAGGAAGCAACATGAACTCATGTCCCCGCTACATCAGTTTGTCATCTTTGGCCAGTGCAACCCCAAGAGACCTTAATCTCCCTGGGCGTCAGTCGGGATTCTGTCCCCTGCACTAAACTCATTTAAGGGGGGGGCTGTTTGTATTAATAATGGAGATAACCAAACAGAATGGGCTGGGCTATTCTCTGACTTGCCCCCAGGCAGGCCTTAATGACTGTTTGTGAAGTGCACAGAGAGCCTCAGATGAAAGGCACCCAGGTGAGTGTAGCCCTGCCCACTGAGGTCAGGACACCTGCCGAGCCCCACCCAGGGGGTCCAGCTGTCCCTCCCCAGCTGGGTCTGGAAGCCTCATTCCTGCAGGTGGACAGGCCTTGGAGGAAGGGCCATGGTGCTCTGAGATGGGGAACAGGAACAGAGAGGGATATAGGGAGGGGTCTAGGGAGAAAAGGAAGGGGGTGGGATGCAGGTGAAGGGGAGAAGAAGGAGGAAGAAGAAGGAGAAGAAGGCGAGAAAGAGGGCAGGGAAAGAAGGGGGAGGAGGAGGGGGTCAGAGGCAGAAAGACGGAGGGCAGAATGTGAGAGGAAGAAGACTGACTCAGAGGAAGGAAGATAGAGAAGGAGAGAGAGAGAAAAGAGGGAAGCCAGGAAGGAGGGGGAGAGAGAGAGAAAAAAGAAAAAAAAAAAAAAAA